>NC_087210.1:61671874-61711874 GCF_015104395.2 Macrobrachium nipponense
ATATATCATATGTATATATATAATTGCAAAATAATAATATGTAATAATGATGTAATAATATATATTTATAAAATATATATATCTATATATAATTTTCTAATTGTATATACATATTATAAACGAAGTATACATATATTCCTTAAATTTGGTAACTACTTGAATAATACTGAGACAAATGAGAGAGAGGGAGAAAGACAAAGGAAGAGAAAAAGAGAGAAACAAAGAGATAGAAATAGAAAGAGAAAGAAATGGTGTGGGTGGGGATGGGGGGGGGGTGGCTTTGAAGTAAATTCAAAAGAATCCTACTGAATAACAGTAGTCTTTTGGAAAAAAAAAATTATAATGACCCAACCTTAGCCAGATAACTGACATATTGAACTAATACCATGAACACCGAAAAGACATTTGAATTTAATGGCAGACAGATATGATAATAAACAGACAAACCTCTGAGATTAAACCGAATTCTAGAAATTCTTTTGAAGGCGAGAATAACGATTCTGCTTAATTAAAGCAAAGTCTTTCTCAAAGGTTATATAAATAGGTTGGCATCGCTAAAATATCTGAGTAATAATGATAAATGATGAAATCATGATAACTGCAGATATTCAATAGAAAAAGGCAAAAGTTAAAAATATATACAGGGAAAATTCAAAGAGATCATTCATCTCACTTGCCTCGTGTGTGTGTGTATAGTAGTATATGTATATATATATATATATATATATATATATATATATATATATATATATATGAATTATGAATTTTATCACATCACTATGACTGTCTTTCGTTAGTTCGATCTCGTGGGACGACCAACTTATTATCAACTAAAAATTCCCTTTCGATTAACATACACGAAAATATATTATTTCCGAGGTAGAGCGACCTGGATATTAAAAAACGTTTGTAGGTTAATGCCTCTATATTTACAATATATACATTATCTATATGTGTGCGTGTATTCTTTAAATTTGATAACTTCTAGAATAACACTGAGACAAATGAGAGAGAGGGAATGACGCAAAGAAAGAGAAAGAGACAGAGACAGAGAAAATAAACGAAGAGACGTCATAGATTCAAAATAAGAAAACAGGCACAAAGAAAAATGTTTTTCATCCTCCCCCACCGAAGGGAAATTGCAGGATATAAAAAGCACCGGAAAAAAGTTGATCCCGGAAGACGAAATTGAAGAATGTCTCCTTTCAGGCTGGAAGGATAACGTCCAGAATGAAATAGTGAAAATAAACCTGAAAAGGAGGAAGAAAGTAAAATTGGATTTCTGAGGTTTTCAGTTCCTTAATTTATCTCGTGTGGGTTTCTTCTTCTTCTTCTTCTTCTTCTTTTTTTAAAATTTCAGCTCATCCGTTGTCTGACATGAAGATTTATTTCCTTATTCACTCGCTATTAGGGAGGAGGTTTGTAAGTCTTAGCATTTATCACCATCACCTTTGATGTGTGATGAAATATTTCGATTCGGTTTAGGTCTGGAAAGTCGAGAGAGAGAGAGAGAGAGAGAACAGCCATTTTGTGCCTGGCAACAGGGCACGGTTTCTTCATGAGAAATAATCTGTCGGTACCAGAATATTAATATTTATTTGGATTTGGACACGCGTTCTCTCTCTCTCTCTCTCTCTCTCCTTTATTCAGTCATTCCATTGCCTTTAGAGATTAATGCTTTCATCTTAAGAATCTTCCAAAATATCTCGATTAGGGGAGAGAGAGAGAGAGAGAGAGAGAGAGAGAGAGAGAGAGAGAGAGAGAGAGAGAGAGAGAGAGAGAGAATCTAAAGTTGTGGCTGACATCATCCATCATAATCAAGAATACCGCATCAGAAAATCCGAGCAGAGAGAGAGAGAGAGAGAGAGAGAGAGAGAGAGAGAGAGAGAGAGAGAGAGAGAGAGAGAGAGAGAGAGAGAGAGAGAGGGAGATGAGTTATGAGTTATGAGGCATCCCTTAGTGAGAAAACTCTCCTCTCCATAGTTTGGTTTCTTCTTTTTATCCTTAACCTACTCTCGAAAGGGAGCAAGGAGATGAATCCATGAGGACTCTGGACTTTTCGTACTTTCAAGTTACCCGGATTTCCCTCCCTAACTAGCACCTAGAAGCATGATCAGGAATTACCTTTAATTACAATCCGTTACTCTTTTTTTAAGTTAGATTTTGTTAGATTACGTCTTTCTGGGCTCTTACATTATCGTTACGAGTTATCATAGTACTATTTACTTCTAGCTTGAATACTTGCATTTACATTTTACAGGGAAATCTGTTTGATCATTTTGTTGATGAATTTAATTGTTCTCATAAATCTAGATTTTGTTCCTAATGCATACGTTTATTCGAAAGTCCTTGATCTAACCAGATTTTTCCATCATTTATATGTAATGAACCTTGATTTTGAATACAGTGTAACTGTTGATTTAAAATAATGCTTATAATATAAGTGTACAGTCCCTGCATATTCTAGCCAGGTGGAATGTACATGCACGCAAGCATAGTACCTCAAAGAGGCCTGCAAAATATACCTCTTATAAGGAAACATTAATCAAAATTACATACTTATTTTTTCAGATAATGCAACAAATTCTCAGAAAATCGTACTTATATCAGCTTCCTTTTACTTAGTCAACTGAATGTTCATTCACCCGTAAATGAAAAGGGGTATATTCTATGTAATATTTTATTAAGGTTTCTTCTGAAAGTAAATTATTCTAAAAATAAGCAAGCAGATGAACTAAGCACGCAAGAAACTATGTAAGCAACACAGCCTTCCACGCGAATCGTGCGTCTGCTTCTAAGATGAACACCATATTGTAAACACTGATTTAATGGTGATTTTAATACCCCAGTCATGCGAAATAATAAGGGAATACACTGTGTCCTTTTCATAAAAAAAGAAAGAGAAAAAAAAAAGCTTCTGTCTACCTACTTCTTATGCAAAAGAAACCCAAAACAAATGGCCGAAAAATCAAATTTAGATCAAGTTTACGGTGTATTGTAATCACTCATAAAATAGTTGTTCTTACGAAAGATTAGAACACTATGCATAAGTAGAAGAAGCGTCTCAGTGGCGTGGTTGATATGGTCTTTCCTTGCCACTTCGGTGGCCGCGAGTTCGATTCTCGGTCATTCCACTGGTGACAGAAGTTCACTCTCGACGTGGTTCGGAAGTCACGTAAAGCCGTTGGTCCCGTTGCTGAATAACCACTGGTTCCATGCAACGTAAAAACACCATACAAACGAACAAACATAAGTAAAAGAAACGCAGTCAGGCCACCATAATGAAATGCAGGGACGAAGCCACAAATGAGCATGAAAGGAAATAAGAAGCCGCTTTATGTGCCGGTGGAGCAAAGACCCGGTTTGAAAATATGCGCATCCATCCATAACGCCTCAAAACTCCACAATCAGACGTTTGTTTGCTGGAAGACGCTGCGATATTGCGGCATCTTTGCATTCAGACGCTATATTGACTCAGCTGCTTTAATCCCATAAGCTCTTCAACAGCTGGGTAAGTTGCAGCATCTCTCTCTCTCTCTCTCTCTCTCCATCATCAAAATAAAAGTGGCCTGCCTCCATCAAACGTTCCTGGTAGGCAATTCAATTTGTTTTCAAATTTACTAGCGACGATAGCAACTGGATTTATTTGAGTGTATTAAGCAATCTATTCGTTTGAATTGTGTTCATAGCTCAAGTCAGCCATAACGGTCGGAATTTAAGGTAAAAATGAACATTTTTTATGTATTTCTCTTCTCATATTCTAAATTGATTAGGAAATTCGTGTAACGAAAATTTTCGGAGAAACGTAGCTATTTTGAATAAAGTAATTATTTTTAAGAGCTAGTTATTGCATTGTATTTTCAGAATACAGGATATTTAAGAAATCGACAGAGGAAAGACAAAACTCTTACTAAAATTTTCACAAAACCTTCTCCTCTTCTTATATTCAAGATTATTTTATTTGTAATTTCTCTGGATAATTTAATAGTAATAAAAGTATTTTTTGACATTTAAGGTAAAAAATTGTTTCCTTAGTTTTCCAATGATTTCATTAAATTCTGAGAGATTTCTCATAAAAAAATATCTATTTCCTCTCTTGCTTTTTTTTTTTAAGATTTTTGTAAAAAGATTAAATTGCATCGTATAATTTTCAATCATTTAACGTTTCTCGATGGTTTGTATTTTTTCTGATTGAGATATACTTTTTTCAGGTTAAAATGTAATGATCAGTAGATGATAGCTGGAGAGGAATATTAAGAATTCCTTTTTTCCCCTGATATACCAAATATGATAAGGAAAATAGAAATCTTATTTCCTTTACAAGAATAGATAAAACCGAATAATTTAATACTGTCGGACTATAGCTTTCTTCCTCTTTTCACTTACATATCTTTTCATCATATGTATGACCTGAGTTACTCTGTCAAAACAAGGATTGATATCTAACAAAACATTTTTTTAGCATTTTAAATACTGAGAAAGACGTGTTATGCTCGTTTAGTACTTAAAAGGTATAACGCAGCCTTTCCTATCCAACTGGAAAATAATCTGATCTAAAGAGTATTATCAGAAGATCTAGTTTAAGACCATAATTTTACCCTACGAAACGCTAACATTTTCAGAAATTATCATTTCTCATAAATAACGCTCGGCTAATTTTTTTTTTTTTTTTTTTTTTTTTTTTTGAGGGGGTGTTGTTTTAAAGCGAGGGGGAGAGTGCTTGTGTCTACCGGTAGCGCAGATTAACTAACAGTAAAGAGATTGTAACTACAATAGTACAGAGCTAAATAATAAAAAAAAAAGAACACACACACACACACACACAAACAAAGGCTTCTGTATTGAATTCAACCGAACTGACAGTTATACTCATTAATCCTCCACTAAATGCGATTATCAAGTAAAAAACGTTATATAATGAAAGTAGCTCTAATGTTTACGAAAATGACAATTGTAATCAGGAACCTGGATAACTATGAAACTTTATCTGTTAAGGCTTGTTTATGAACTGTGATGTCAAATATGAAAAGAGCCACGTAATAAAACTCCCTTCTGTATGTTTCTCCAGAATGGTAAATATTTTATCAAGACCTGGTTTCCGGATAAGTGAGACAAACAGCTTTCACCTGACATGGCCTTTATCTGCATTCCAACATTGCTGAAAGCAATTCTCCAGCGCTTGTATATCTCGTTGATTTTCCCTTCCCTGCGCCAAGAGAGGAGATTTCTGCAGAACAGATTGCTAAGATATTGTTTGCATATATTTCCTTAGAGTGAAGATAGTGCCCAGAGAGGGACAGTTTTATGCGTTCAAGGTACCGCGATCAATATTGTTTTAGATTCGCCATAATAAAGGCCGTCTTTATAATACTACTTGGATGCAAGTGTTTTTATTCCACCGGATCAGCTGATACTGAGATAGTAGCATTAAAGATGGAATTAACCCCCAATATCACAGTATCAAACTGAATCAAGGAACGGGGTTAAGATGTCACTTGTGGTTATTGGAAATGCATTAATCAAAATTCCTATTTTGCTTCTTTTCTTCCGATTTTCTCATCGTGAGAACTTTCGAGTATTATGATTATTTCCTGTTTCAGCAATATGGCACCACAGAGTGTTAGGAAAAGGCGTGAACAATTTTCTATTGCCCCAAGAGAATACGCAACTTAGCGATGGCCACTCAGACAGAGCTCAATAATATTAAAGATAGAGCTTTTACGTATAACTTAAGAAAAAAAGGGAAATATTGTCAAGTGTCAACAAATTCGCCAATGTAGCTTTCATAAGCTGAGGCTGCGTAGGCGGACACTGTTAACTACAGCCATTACCACACACACCATTTATCATAATGTAACCCTAATGTGCGGTTACAAGTGCTATTTAAAGACTTTTTAATCCGCTCAGTTTTACGTCTCTGAAAGTAATTTTTCAGTCTGGACAACACGAACCTTACTACTGTGCATTTCAGGGCCGTGTCTAATAGGTTTTCGTTGATAAAATCTTTCCAAAGCATCAGATATGGATCATATTTTGAAGCCACGGCCTAATTGGCAAAAATATGCACTGATTTCTAATGTGATAATCAAGGCACTTATCGGAGTAAGTTAGAAATTTCAAGGGACACTTAGCTAAATTTAGAAAGTACCCAGAAGGAGGCTAGTGAAACGCCATTGCTGAAGGCCCTCCCACTCATTTACATATACTTTAGGAATGAAGGCTCAGATGTCGGTAGTAGTAGTAATAGTAGTAGTATATGGGATTCTTGTTTTGTTTCACACACACAAACGCCTACCCTACTCTCTCTCTCTCTCATCTTTCCGATTAATCATGGGTTTTAAGTGAAGTACAATAAAGGAATGGGCATAAAGTGAGATAATTAATTCTGTAATACAGTTCCTTGTCGCAATTCACGTTTCCTTTAACTTGAAATATGCACCAATTCTTACACAATCTCTGTGAAAACTATTGTTACCCTGGAGTTTCTGTTGATTCATATTGTCTCAAAAGTTCCAGTTCACATGTATACCTGCTTGGTCCTGCTAAATGAATGTAATATAACGCAAGTGTTCTGACCTTAACTTCCTTAATGCATGATCAGTCCCATGAGAAATCCAAAGTATTTAGTATATCACACAACTCCCCATTTATTATTCTGTGCTTGAAACTGACACTAATGTTGTTGTAGGGTTGTTGAGTGGTTATCATGAGCCTATGTATTCCAGGTTTTATCTATGTCTATTTTTTTATGAATTTGAAGTTACTGCAAAAACACGCAAAACGAAAGCAGTCTAGCCGCCACGAGGACAATTTGTTAGGCTTGCCATGGTAAGATTTTATTGACGAAAACCAATTAGACACGGCCCTGAAATGCACAGTAGTTGTTATTGCTTTACGAAGTACTCGCCCAGCGGTCCCTCCTTGTCTGCACTGTTCTTATCGTCGTGAAAGGGACCTGGAAGCAATTTCGTAATTGTCACTACAAATTCCAGTGTACCGTCACAGTCGTGAACTTCTCTCTCTACATTAGGACGCCAAACAGCCTCCAGTCTCTCTCTCTCTCTCTCTCTCTCTCTCTCTCTCTCTCTCTCTCTCTCTCTCTCTCTCTCTCTCTCTCTCTCTTAACCACTTTCCCATTTAAGTAGTAATGGTCTGTTTTAGATTCTTTCGAGTGAATTCGTAATGATTTTCTTTTATTTTCCAAGGGCGATATCACTTTTGACTAGCAATAGAACCTTCGGATCGCCTTTCATGGCGATCAAACGACGTAACTTTCTTTTTTTCTTTTTTTTTTTAGGTCTTTCTCCAGGTACCCGTAAGCCAAGACGTAACTATTCCGGTGGTATACTGCGTGACTCTTGCTGTCATTGTTTTTTCCATATTGTTATTACTGAACTCCTTGGATATCATACACTGTCTTTGGGAAGTAGTTCAAGAATGTTTTCTAGTAATTCCTACCGACTGTACTCAAAATGCTGCAGAACGAAAAGGTTCGAAGGCCATAGCGAGAAAGGACTTTGGCATTGTAGCATTTTCCACATCGGTGTGCTTGGTATGAATATAAATATGGAACCAAAGACTGCTTATTCTCGGTGTAGTGTTGGTGGGAGACTGTGGTTCCTGCTGATTCATTATGTTGATAGAGACTTCACCTATTTGTTGGCATAGTGATGTGTTGGTGCGTTAGTAAAACGTTCACTCCTGGGAAATCTCACGTATGTACTATATTAGTAAATCACTCGGCTAAGGAAGAACCTGAATCTGTGTCGTTTGATCTCAGAAGCGATGTTAAGGAACGTATAACAAAAGTTGTCTGTCTGTCCCTCGTGGCGGAGAGACCTCATGTAGCAACCTCTATTACCAATAGTGTTGAATTCTGTCATTAGTGCTTTTCATCTACCTCTCTCCAACTCCACTTCTTTCTCTGTTTTGCATTTACCTGTTATAACGTGTCGGTTTCTACAACACCAGTAAACACGTAACCTCGTGCGCACAAGAAATTTCGTATGTCCAGCAGCTAGTAGCAATTATCGCACGTTTCCAGTACTATTCTGTTAAATAAGGTTTCACGGTATAGCAGTGCCCAGCGCTAGGCCTCTGGCCTAAATTTCATATTCAATTCAATTCAGTTGAAAAGTAGAGGTAATTAAGAATAGATTTGCAGAGGCGATTTATCTCGAGTAAATTTTTTTTTAATTAAACTCAGGTATTCGGAAGATAGCCAGTAGGAAATACGTTGCAGGTGGGACCAAAGCAAGATTTTAAGCAACGGGAAAAATCTTAGACGCCGTAGCATTTCCATACTTGGTGAAATTGCGAGAGAAAAATACTAATCTAATTTACAAATGAACACGTCCATTTCGTGTCGCTTAACCTTAAGAAAATGCGTAAGAAAAAATGTCTAAATCGGATAGCAGAAGAGCTCACCATCTTCCCGAAACTAAAGGTCCCCGTATGTGGGTAGCCCCGTCGACATTACTTGAGGTTCTTTGCAACGTGCCTTTGGCTCTTGCTGCAACCCCTTTCGTTACTTTTACTGTACCTACTTTCATAGTATCCCACTTCCATCTTACTTTCCACCCTCTCCTAACAATTGATTCATAGTGCAACTGCGAGGTTTTCCTCTTGTTACACCTTTCAAAGCCTTGACCGCCAATTTCCGTTCAACGCTGAATGACCTCATAGGGCCCAGCGCTAGGCCTCTGGCCTAAATTTTATATTCAATTCAATTCAGTTGAAAAGTAAAGGTAATTAAGAACAGATTTGCAGAGACGATTTATCTCGAGTAAATTTTTTTAGTGGGGTGTGATTTAATGGAAAAGGAAGAAGTTCTTCTGAGAATACGTAAACCTGATTCAGCAAATATAGAAGATGAATGACACTGGTCCAAAATACGCACATTAGATAACCGCCATCATTAATCACGATTTGGTGATTAACACAAAACAAGATGGCGCCCCGTTCATCAACTTTAATGAAGTCATTATATTTTGTTGGCTGTCGATCCAAGTGACAACTTCGTTTTCCAAAAATAACGACGAAAAACTCCTCCTCGGCGGGAAGGGATTGGGATATTCTCCAGCGAGGGAGTGACAAGGATTAGAAAAAAGAAAAGTCCCTGTCAAAGGGAAGATTGGTTCTTCCGAATATGGTGAAACACTTCTCGTAAAAATGGAAATATCTCAATATAAAAGAAAGCGAAATCTTTCACAAAAAAACTTATTATTGTTATGCTGTTGGGAAAAACGCGGAAAGAAAATTCACCACAAAAGGGAAAGTATTGTTTTTTTGAAGTCCTCTAATGATTAAAGGCATATTCCTTTTCGGAACGAGGGCTTACTTTACAAAACCGAAGAAATTTATGAAGGACGAAAACACCATTCCTAAAAGATGGTAAACATCCACTTAGGACGAAGTAAATTCTTCTTCAAATCAGAATAAGCACCTTTGTGGGAGTAGAATCGTCCCTAAGTTAAAGGTAAATTACTAAATAGAAATAGTGAAACTGTGCTCAAGAATTAGCAACAACTCTAGGGGGCCCCATACACTGAACGATTGTCTGTATCATTCTCAAAAACATTGTGTATGGGTTTGTCTGAATGCAAAAGTGGGCGGAGTTTCGTGGTCTGATCGATCTCAGCGGGAATCTGTCAAGACCAGGATGCCGGCTTGCGACTTATGTCTGTCATACACAGATCGTTCAATGTATGTGTTTGTCTGCCGATATAACGCTATCGCGCACTTTTCTTCTAGAGACTGAAATCGGTGTGGGAAGATCGTTCATTCTATCTGAATAGTGTGTGTGTGTGTGTGTGTGTGTGTGTGTGTCGAAAACGACAATCGTTCAGGCAATCATTCAGTGTAAAGGGTCCTTAAGTCTTAAAGTGCGTCCACACGATCGAAACAATGTCTGACGGACAAACATCGTTACCAAGTCATATGCGAAGCAGGATGACGTCATAAGCATTAAAACGATGGAAGTAGATCTTGAAAAAAATAGTGGTATCGGATGAAGTTGTATGTCACTGTTTTTACTCTGCTCACAAGGCAAAGACCGGCAGACAATTGTTATTTGGAAACAATGTTTGTTCGTCAGACATTGCTCGGCCGCGTGAACGCACCTGTAAGTCAGTCATTTCCTTTCAGAGGCGAAAGGTAAAAAACCTGTTTAGAGGGTAAACAGTATGCTGAGGTAAGGAACCGGTTTTTACCTCTTGTATGAACGAATTTATAATGGCGGGACATTTATCCCAGTTCACCCTTAATGATCCGTGTTTATATGGTAGAATTAGGCCGTGTAATAAATAATATTTTGTTACAGTCATATATATATATGCTTATATATATTAGAACACTGGACTCGGAAGAAAGATACGATTGCCGTTCTGTGTATTTGGTAACTGGCAACCATTTTCTTGAACATCATAAGCTAAAATACTTCCCTACACACATTTTCAGGAAGTTTGAAGTTACCGCATCCATTCTGTCAACCGTATCCGGAATTTCATTGAGTTTTAACAACAGGATGTTCATAATTACGTTCCCAACATCCATCAATGCATATCCCTTCCTTTCTCTGACGTCATCATCCAAAACTAGAAGAAAACTCACAACAAAATAACTAGCAATGGAATACGAGTATGTTCACACACACACACACACACACACACACACCAAACACAAACACACACACACAACCACACACACCACACACATATATATATATATATATATATATATATATATATATATATATATATATATATATAATATATACGATAGATATGTATATCGTAAACGCAATTGAATATGTTCTTCATGTTTCCCAAGTAACTTCGAGCCCAGGACACTTCAGTGTCCGCAGACTCTATGAGCTGAAAATAGTAGGTACTTTTACTTGTCCAGCTGAAAAAGTTTCCTGGCCATTCAGGGCTTAACCGCATCATTGTGAGCAATTTCACTAATGCCCTTGCGCTACTTTCTTCACGAATGACTTCCCGTGGTTGGTATTGTTTTTACCTGCCACCTCGGTGGCCGCGAGTTCGGTTCTCGAGCATTCCATTGAGGGGTCAGTGATGTGTAATTCTGGTGATAGATGGTCACTCTCGTTGGTCCGTTGCTGAATAACCACTGGTTCCATGCAACGTAAAAACACCATGCAAACAAAACATAGCCCAGTGCGTATGCCAGTAAACAATCATTTACATAGTTCATAATTGTTCGTATGTATGTATAAATGACTTAGGAGGTGGCAGACACAAACGTGTGAGAGAGCCATTGCAAAGGTAAATGAAGACATTACAGATTATTGAATTCGAAATGTCCCTCTCAATTGTCGCAGAAGTCATCAGAAGCAACCGTTATCCAGCCGGAAGCGATGTTCAGTGCCACTGAAATTGCTCGAGCGGCGGTCAATAAACAAGCACCTACATCGGTATTGGTGGTGGGTCGATGCCGACCGACAAAAAAAAAAAGAAAGAAAAAAAAAAGAATCTGATTCCGGGGAAGTCGCTTCATTTTGCTTTTGCAATTTATTGTTCTTTCTGTTTCACTGCTCTGCAGTAATTTGACGCTACTGGTTTAAAAAGAAACAGGTAAAAAATGCGCTACAGTTTCTTCTGCGCAATAGAGTTTTCTGCACAACGTAGAATGTTGTATGAAACTCTCAGCCGCGGCCCATGAAAATTTCGGCCACGGACCGGTGGAAGCCTGTGTTGCTTGCACATGCAGCGGTGCCAGACACGCGATCAGGGCTAACTTTCACTTAAGATCAAATAAAACTTCTTAGGATAGATGGCTGCAATCTGGTATATTTGATGATTGGAGGATGGATAATCAACGTACCAATTTGCGGCCCTGTAGCCTCAGTAGTCTTTGAGATCTAAGGACGGTCAGAGAAAGGGCGGACGGACAGAGAAATAGCCATCTCAGTCATTTTCTTTTACAGAAAACAAAAAGTAAAGAATCTACTACATATGCCAGCAATAGGGATACGCTATTAATACTTGCATTAGGACAACAAATTAAATGGTAATGTTGATTCCTCTGACGCTAGGTTGAAGGTTCGCAAGAGTACAGAAAGGGTCACCGGCAGTATCCATCAAGCCCAATCTCATGGAAAATCTAGCAGAACGTAACAGGAGATTGAATTTTAATTTTAATTTTTCGTAAATATAACTGTAAAAATGTAAGATATTGTTTTAGGAAATAAGTTGATCAATGAAGGCTTAAATTATGATATAAATAACATTTAAAAAGTATTGTAGAGAGACAACTACTGTGAACTGTGTATGTTCGACAACGACGGAAAATCCGATAATCCAATGAGGGATATCTCGCTGCCAGTGCTTGTCTTCTACTAGACCACCTTCAGAGAAAGGGACGGTAGAGCAGAGCAGGAGATTTACAGAGGAACAAAAGTAACGCCATTTTTTGAAATATAATGTTGAACATATTAAATTCCTGAACACAAAAATAAATCGAAATAGTACAATGATCTCGATCATAATAGATGGAAGGTTATAATCTCTCTCTCTCTCTCTCTCTCTCTCTCTCTCTCTCTCTCTCTCTCTCTCTCTCTCTCTCTCTCTCTCTCTTGTGATAGCATTATAAATTTTTTTTTGTTCTATGTAAACAGTGCGTTATTTTTTGCACTGCAATATCTTCATCCTCATTCTAATTTTACAGGGTTCCTTTCATGTCCGTTTTCAGAATTATGAAATTGTATTTCTAAAACCTGCATCTCCAAGAACAGTTTGGCTAGTTTTTGTTTTTAAAGATAGTGTCAATGTTTGGTTGCCAGCGAAAGAGGAGGTTTTTCCGTACTTATATCCGTTATAAACACAGACTCTCAAAAAGTTCGCAAATTATACGAAAGAGAATTTGTGCATTACGTGAGGGAAGCAGTGTGTTCAGTGAAAATATTTTTTACAACAGCGCTGGTTCTCTTTTAAATATATCTCCATAACGGTATAAAAGACATATTGCATAGAACCAATATCATAGGAAATAGTTTAAAAGAAACGAAGGACTGAAGTAGTACTTTTTAGATACTGGGGCTCCCAATAGCCATAGGAGTCAGTAATACTCTCACGCTTCCATCAACGTAGCTTCATGTTGTGTTATCTTTCTTCGCCTCTCCACCCGTCCTCCGCCACACACACGCGCGCGCGCGCAAGCACGCACATACACTCTTCTCAAAACTTGGAAGACAATAAATAAGTTCTTCATTTTAGTAAATGTGGCTTAGGTATCCTTTATCATCGTATGTATTCACAGACAAATAGTCCCTTTACATTATAATATATTAAAAAAAAAAGGCGAAAGCAGAAAATCATTCTCTCTCTCTCTCTCTCTCTCTCTCTCTCTCTCTCTCTCTCTCTCTCTCTCATGAATACAATTGGGGACATAATTATTTGTAGGTGTTCATTTTATAAAAACTGACTAATTTTCTATTTAGGCAAAGTGTGATAACGATGCTACATACTTTGGCAATGTATGAAATAAATACATGGAAGCAGCTGAATAAACACAAAACCGTCTGTTTTAACCAAACCTAGACTAAGGTCTGACAGTAAGACTTTCAAATTGAAACAATTACTTTATCTCTTTTTCTTTATATTTATTAACTTATTTCCGAAACATTTAACTTGAAGAGGTCAGCGAAATGTGAAAGATATGAATGTTCAATATAAAAGGATCGGCTTCGATTCAACTCGCCAGAAATATTTGCTTTTTTGGGTTATTTCATTATAATCTGTTACGTGTAATCGCTATTAACTATCATAGTGAGTATTGAAAATCGAGAAAAATAAATTCGTCCAAAATTTATTCCTCATTATGATAAATGGATTAGGTTCCTGGCCAAATTTTTTTAATACCTCTGGCATTGCCTGCCGTAACTTTGTAGTATTTCACTCTTTGAGAAATTGTTGTGCTAATAATGGTGGCGATGTCTTTCGACAATTAAGGAGTCAACTGAGGATAAGCAAATTACGTGGAACAAGCAACGTTATTACTCATTACTTACTGAGAAACCTCAGGTGTGAATCTTGTGGAGACTTTTGTTGATGACACATTGTTAATTTAATAAATAACCTTAATAATAAACAATATATGTATATGCACACACACACACATCACAATAAATCAATTCACGTGAATTGCTGAATGTAAATTTATTTTAAACTTAACTAATGACAGAGGGAATTATTCATGCTGAAAACTGGGGACATTCGTAAAGAAAAAGTTATTAGTGATAATCCCCTGGAAAAGTCATGTTCTCTAAAATGTCATATATATGTAATCGCAGGTAGACTATAGTTTTAGACCTAGAGGTCATACCATCGCAAAACACTATGTGAAAAACAGAATAAATAAGAGAGAGAGAGAGAGAGAGAGAGAGAGAGAGGTTGGAGCCGGGGGCGGGCGGGGTAGTAATATGATCTAAAAACATTGTGCGAGCACATTTAATCATAAACCTATTCCGATTTCATGCATAGAATGGGAACAGAATAAACGCATGAAAAATGGTCAAAGCTGTAATTCCCGAATCACGCAGTGGGAAGGGTCCTCCCACTGCCAGAAGGGTGATGCCAGTGCATATTCAACCCGGAACAGAATACGAGATTAAGGGTGACATGAAGGCAGCTGTAACCCTTTTAAACCACCAGTCCATCAGACAACCCCTTAGGGAGCGAGCGTTTGTTCTCGTTATATTTCCCCAAAAATGGGGACAGAAGGAAAGGAATACTGGATAGCACAAAGAGAGGAAACTAAATTCGCATATGGAGTTTATGGACATTAAAGAGAAAAGACGTTGTGACACGTTTCAGAAAATGTTCAGGTGATGAGTTTGAAGATTTCGCCATACCAGAATATACTAAAGCTGTTCTTTCATAAAAAGTTTGTTTAATTTTGCAAGAAAGCAAACATATCTGTTGAGGCTATCCACTGAAGTAATTGCATGTTGATATATTTTACTTAAAAGATTACTGCATCTTCTTAAATGTGGAGCAAATGAAAATGATAATCAAAAGCTTCCCAGTAACATTTGAATATCTATGTCGACGGAAAATGTGTTTTGACCAAAGTGAAAGAAAGAGATCCAAGTCATGACGCATAAAAGGCAATAGACTCAGAAAAGATAGTCGTGTTGCTGATTCTAAGCTTTGGCATTTGAAGTTAAAAACAGTCAACGAAAGTACAACCTACGACTTACGAGGGAGAATTAACGGAGGAAATTGTATCTATAAAACGAATGCTAATGAGTCAGCAAAGTTTTGTAAAGAAATAAACAAACTCAAAGTAAGAGAATCTCATTTTATACATGTTATAACAGTAACAAAAAAAATGGGGGTGGATGTCGCAGAAAGTTAGGTAGTGATTGGTAGATTTTTTTTAATCGAAGAGGTTAAAGCAGTTGGTCAGTAATTAGAAAAACCAATCGATCTTTTTTTTTTTTAAGGGGGTGGTTGGAGTAGGGCAGGGGAGGACAGATGTACTGAACCTTCACCTGTTCTGATTCCATCAGGAAGTAAAGGGGCCCGACTTAGGTGAAAAACGCCGAGATAGAAGCCGATTTTTACATAAATTCCCCAAGGAATCGTGCAGAATGTAATGCAGGACGAACGCATTGCTAGACTTCCAAGGAGCAATGTAATTAGATGTCATTCTATGGCTTTTTCTTAAAACACTGAGGGAGATCAGTATTTCGCATTTTCTATAATGGAAACTTTTTCATCTCAAGAAAATGAGCATTGCAATTCTTCGCAAATTTGAAAGAGATACCATTAGCAACAGGAGGAGACACCTCATACGGTGCACTGCAAGCATTACTTAAGATTCGGCCCCTAGCTACAGCCCCTGTCATTCCTTCTACTGTACTTCCGTTCATATTCTCTTTCTAACGTCTTTCTTTGTACCTTCTTCCTTTTACTGTACCTCCGTTCATATTCTCTTTCTAACGTCTTTCGTTTTACCTTCTTCCTTTTACTGTACCTCCGTTCATATTCTCTTTCTGACATCTTTCTTTCCACCCTCTCCTGACATTTGTTTCATAGTGCAAATGAGATCATTTTCCTCCTTTTACACTTTGAAACCATTTTACTCTCAATTTAACTTTTACCACTGAATGACCTCATAGGTCCCAATGCTTGGCCTTAAATTTTATATTCCATTCCATCCCATTCCATTTAACAGGGTGACCAATGACTACTGATATGGTCACCGACTCCATCAGAAAGATGAGGAAGAGGACTGATTAACTGGACGAGAGACTTAAAAAATGTTTAGCAAGAGATAAGGATACTTTCTTTCCTTTCCAAGATAACATCTACATCCGCGTAAAGTGCCACAATCCCAGGGTAAAATAGGGTAAAGCGTTATACAGAAGAAATATCTTTTTTTTAAATTAACTGAGAAGCATTAAAAATGAATATTGAAAATGTGAGATTCGCTCATCGCTTAGCAAGAAAATTAGAACATTTCCATCATCAGAAAAAGTAAAACATGACCATCAAAATTTTCCCCACCTGACTTCATCATGGTTGCTGTATTCGCTTTCCAAAACTTCCACCTGTCAGTTGCATGATTTACAGACTCTTTTCCACTCGTTGAAGGTAGGAGGCATGTTGGTCTTCGCATTTATCTTCATTACCTGTGGCTGTGCGATTCAGGGTACGAAATATTCGAATGCAGTTTGCCTCTGGAAAAATATATAGACGATAACAGCACAGAGAGAGAGAGAGAGAGAGAGAGAGAGAGAGAGAGAGAAGAGAGATTTGAAAGATGCAGGCAGCTCAATATAAAATCCATAAAAGCACGTTTTCTCTCTCTCTCTCTCTCTCTCTCTCTCCTCTCTCTCTCTCTCTCTCTCTCTCTCCTTTTGAAGTAACTGATGCCACTCACCAAATTACACCTCTGTCAAATATAAGTTTTGATAGAAAGGATGCAATATGCAAGGTTTTGATGAAATCCATACCGAATTGCATTATCATATAATGTCGATGAAGACCATACATCCACAGTTTGTACTGCCACCTCTATCGTTTACGATCATTACGAACTTATGGATACTGCTACAACAGTAAGTAAACTGCTACTTTGACTCCTAACATTCCTGGTGTTTTTCGGCAAATGGGAAGTAGCGGTATAGCGGTATTCAGTGGCAACTACGAATGTATGCCCCCCAAAAACTCCATTTTTAATAAAAGGTCCAACTAGAAACAGCAGATTAATCTTGGGAATGATTGCTGTCCAACTCCAAACTCACGAGATCATTTCCCTTGACATAACTGGCAGGTATTCCAGATTCAGTCCATTGTTACTGAAATATGATAAATTCAAATTACTTTATAAATAATTAGGTATTTGTTACCATGAATTACGCATATATTAAAACAATGTGTTAGCTATACTAAAATGCTTATGTACTTGATAAATGCTGAAGGAGCAAAATTAATGTTATTCCTAATGGAAATAGATTTCCTCACCACCTTCAGAAGAGTAAGGAAGAATACTGAGGAACCAGTATATGAGGTAACCACCCAAGCAAGGATTCCTAGGCATTCAGCCCTTTCCTCATTTCGCACTCCATTGCATCATATTGCGTATAAGGCAAACGTCATCCCATGTCTTCCAAGTCTGCTAAACGTTCTGCTGCAAGTTCTTCAACTGTGATGACAGGATTGAAGTCAAGGCAGCAAATATATCCTTTCTCTTCTTCTTCTTCTTCGTTTCTAAATCAACAAGGGTGATATAAGATATCTTCTTTCTTGAACGTAACAATTTTTTAGAATTATAGATCCAATGTGAATTTTAGAGTGTATGGCCGACATTTTTCTTTCCATTATTTTAAAAGTTTCTCATATCACCTATGATGTGTTGTAGATTGTGAAACTACTTTCCTTTACTTTTAATATTTTTATACCAGTTCTGATGAAAAATGCAAGTGAACGGCAGAATAATTCTTCTTTATTTTTTTTTTACCATGCCTTTTTCTTTCTCAGAAGTTCCCTTTGAACCAAAAGTTAGCATTCAAAAGTCCGGTGAACCAATTCGTTTGAATCCAAAAAATCTAAAATCTCTCTCTCTCTCTCTCTCTCTCTCTCTCTCTCTCTCTCTCTCTCAAAGAGAAAATTTCATAGAACTTTATGAATGTGTGCACCTTTTGCAGTTGATAAATATGAATAGCCTATATTTCCTTTACGGTTTTACTTTGTAGGAAGATCAAAGTCAGCATTAATTGTAACGAGGTCATATATAATTCCTGAATGGATAGTAATGCTGGCCTCGCTCACTTTCGGTTATTTGACAGAAACTGTAATTGTTATGATCCAGAGGAATTGTTACTAATGGCTTTGCTATAATACTTTCATTTACCATCCCCAGCACCTTTCCATTATTCAAAAGACAATTCTCAGGTCGTTCATGGTAACGTTATTCTGATGCTGAACTAACCCATCTCGCTTCTATTTGGAAATTATTATTTCGGTAGATGAAACCTATTCACGTGGAACAAACACACCACAGTCCCCATTGACTTTAAATTCAAGCTTCCAAAGAAGGTTGGTTTCAACCTCCCACCGCAGACACCACACTGACGCAGTAACTAATCATGATATAGAAAAAGTGATTTTCATCGTCCAAACCACAAAATGATTGACCAAATAATAAATAAAAACAAAAGCATATAACTAATTGAAAGGAGGGTACTTTTACTCTATGTCTGTCACGTGAAATGTTTCGGCAGTTGTCATGGAATTACAGGTATTTGGAAACGCAAGCGCCAATATGGCTGTTAGGCAATTTCAGTTTACCAAACGTCATACTTCGCAAATCTAGGCTGAGGGAAATCTCGCTCAACAGACTGATTGATTAGTTCGTTCAGCTGCCCTAATTTACCTCGTTGTTCTGATGCTCTTCGGTTATGATAACAGTTATGAGTTGAGTTGAGTTGAATATAGAATTTAGGCCAAAGGCCAAGCAATGGGACCTATGAGGTCATTCACCGCTGAAATGGAAATTGACAGTAAAAGGATTGAAAGGTGTAACAGGAGGAAAATCTCGCAGTTGCACTATGAATCAGTTGTTAGGAGAAGATGGAAAGTAAGATAAAGAAAGAGAATATGAAAGGAGGTGCAGTAAAGGGAACGAAAGTGGCCGTAGCCAGGGGCCGAAGGCACGCTTAAAAAATACTGCCTAAAGTGCACCGCATGAGGTACACTGACGGCACTACCCCGCTACGGTTGATAACATTTATGAGCAAATGTGGCACGAGTGAATAATTACACTTGGATTACACGAGGAAGAAAATACAGGTTGTAGCAACACTCCACCGAATACAAGGAGCAACGTTTTATGGGATATTTAAACAAAAAAATTAGCAAGACGTAGCAGGACCGCTTTGCTATATCCTGTTCATTTTCCGAGGCACTATATATTACTTTGACCTAAGAAATACTGTTTGTAAGCCTGTCGTTTTCCATAGGATTTAGGATCACAGGTGAATTAGGAAGAACTTTAAACCTTCTGAGAACAAGTGAATATCAATCAAAAACAATTTGACATTTGAGAAATAAACTTCATTAGTCCTAACACTGAGTTCATCATGGGGAAATAAGAAAGCCAAGAACAAAATTCCACAGAAATATTAGAGGAAACGGGTACATTTTTAAGAGGAAGTGTTTTAGCCAACAAACGAGGTAAATAACTGTGCTTGAAAAAGTACCAAAGAAGCCATTAGGAGTGAAGTCCTCCGACCAATAAAGAGACACGAACGAAGGCAGACTATGCTGTTAATAATTAGATTAAGGATGTCGCTGAAACATTCTCTCTCTCTCTCTCTCTCTCTCTCTCTCTCTCTCTCTCTCTCTCTCTCTCTCTCTCTCTCTCTGATGCACAGTTTAATCTCAGTAGAGATGCCTGTTTGCATGTGTATAGAATCCAATATCACAAAACAGTTTCAGTCCTTCTCTTTGTTTAGTCAACTCCCAACCCTATGGGTTCGATGCAATTTACTGTTATTACGTTCATACGGCTGATTTGTTTACGCAGGGCCATGATGCCAATACACAGAGAAAGAAAGCACTTTTGCATTTTTAATTGAATGTACAAATTCCGTGATACACGAGGAAAACACAATCGGCAAATGACTTGCAAACAGGTAAAAATTGGAAACTCATATCACCTGAAAATATTCAGATATATGACTTGGTGTACGATTTCAGGCCAATTAGAGAAGGTGAGTAAATACAACATGACGCATATTCTTTAGCTGATTGTCCGGAAAAAAGTAACGAGAAACGTGAATAATGGGTTAGTAGAAATTAAAATAAATACGCTATATTTTATTAGAAGTAATGTTTCTGCTGTGCTTAACATGCAGTTTATTTATTTTTTTGCGTTGTCATTCCAATAATTAAATCATAAATCAGCTATCCTAAAATTCCTGCATTTGTAAATGGGTTATTCGTGACTACCCTATCTTCTGTGGTCTATTTTTTTTTTTTTTTTTTTTTTTTTTTTTTTGCTCGTTGAGGTTTCCAGACTCTTCCCATCTTCGACACCAAAGTCAAACTGTTAGCAATGAAATTCCCAATTCTATTGCAATACGTTTGTAAGACATGCCAGTCTTTCTCATGCCTAAAATTTGCTCCTAATGCTGATTCTTTGTTGATTACGATCCATTGTCAATTCCAGTCACTAAACCGCTACCAAAAAGACTAACATTGGAATAACAGTGGTCACGACATCACTTACTAGCCCTGTCTCTCTCCCTCTCTCTCTCTTCAAGTTATTAAAGTTATATAACTTGAAGAGCGAGAGAGAGAGAGAGAGAGAGAGAGAGAGGGCTAGTAAGTGATGTCGTGACCACTGTTATTCCAATGTTAGTCTTTTTGGTAGCGGTCTCTATTGTCGTTCTCAAGGTATTGTATAAGGTTTATATAGGATTGTCTAATAATAACAATGAAAGTGACAGAAAATATAACCAACCATAGTTCAGTCTCTTGCTCATCACATCTAAGTACTGAATTTATCGGTGCACGACCACATCTACCACTGATATAAAGACCATCAAGGTGGTTAAGGGGTGTTGTTACTCGGATGACTCGAGAAATTTCCATCCACGGTAGGCTACTCTGGTGAAACGTGGCTCTAATAAAAAAAATATGAGTGCTACATCAGATCAGATATATTGGTTCCTTTATACATCTAGTTGTCTGTTAATTTTTCCCAAAACCCTTCCGTCTCATAGCCTGTCAATGACTGTCACGATTGTCTTAATAAAATTATATTTATAGGTCTTGAAATTTGCCGTTTATAATCTCATTACTTTATAAATAGATGCAATGTGTGAATCCAAAGCATATTTCCATTAAGATAATTATGTTCTGAAATTGACACCGAATAATGATCTACCATGAACAAAAGTAGGATTCCAGCAAACGCCTGCAGCAGCCACACCTCAATGGAACGAAGTTGACGATTATGATTAATTAGGACTGAATATGATTTTCACCATTTCTATCTTTATTACTCTGTTACTATACCATTTTTCTATTTGTTTAGCAACAGCTCATTTCACTGGTAATGAGAACTATCATTTGTATATCATTAACATATTCTCTACAGTAGTGGTTAGAAAATATGAGCATTGGCATCCAATACCACAACCATTCATGTCCTTGTTACAAGACAAACAGGCTTCAGAAATGATGTGTTACCACACCATTTTCGTGAAACATAAGGGATAAAGGAATATCGATAACTACCTACTTGAGAGCATCAGTGAAGTTTCCAGAAATATGGAGAGTACTTACTGGAGAGTAGCATTGAGGTCACCATGAATATAGATAACTGCTTACTGGAGAGCAGCATTGAAGTCTCCAGAAAAAATGTATTACTACTTACTGGAGAGTAGCATTGAAGTCTTCATTAATATACATAACTACTTAGTGGAGAGCAGCATTGAAGTCTCCAGAAAATGTATAAATACTTACTGGAGAGTAGCATTGAAGTCTCCAGAAAAATGGATAACTACTTACTGGACAGTAGCATTGAATTCTTCATTAATATAGATAACTACTTACTGGAGAGTAGCACTGAAGTCTCCAGAAAAATGAATAACTACTTACTAGAGAGTAGCATTGAAGTCTTCATGAATATAGATAACGTTTTACTGGAAAGTAGCATTAAAAGCTCCATGAATATAGATAGCTACTTACTGGAGAGTAGCACTGAAATCTCTAAAATGTACATAACTACTTACTGGAGAGCAACAGTGAAGTCTCCAGAAAAATGGATAACTACTTACTGGATAGTAGCATTGAATTCTTCATTAATATAGAGAACTACTTACTGGAGAGTATCACTGAAGTCTCCAGAAAAATGAATAACTACTTACTAGAGAGTAGCATTGAAGTCTCCATGAATATAGATAACTACTTACTGGAAAGTAGCATTAAAAGCTCCATGAATATAGATAGCTACTTACTGAAGAGTAGCACTGAAATCTCTATAAATGTACACAACTACTTATTGGAGAGCAACAGTGAAGTCTCCAGAAAAATGGATAACTACTTACTGGAGAGTAGCATTGAAATCTCCATTAATATAGAGAACTACTTACTGGAGAGTAGCACCGAAGTCTCCAGAAAAATGAATAACTACTTACTAGAGAGTAGCATTGAAGTCTCCATGAATATAGATTACTTACTGAAGAGCTACATTGAAGTTTCAAGAAAAATGGATAACTACTTATTGGAAAGTAGCATTGAAGTCTCCATGAATAAAGGTAACTACTCACTGAAGAGCAGCTTTGATGTTTCAAGAAAAATGGATAACTACTTATTAGAAAGTAGCATTGAAGTCTCCATGAATAAAGATAACTACTCATTGAAGAGTTGCATTGAAGTCTCCAGAAAAATGGATAACTGCTTACTGGAGAGTAGCATTGAAGTCTCCATGAATATAGATAACTACTTACTAGAGAGCAGCATTGAAGTCTCTATGGATATAGATAACTACTTACTGGAAAGTACCATTGAAGTCTCCTGAATAAATGGATAACTACTTACCAGAGAGCAGCATTTAAGTCTCCAGGAAATTGGATAACTATTTACTGGAGAGCAGCATTGAAGTCTCCAGAAAAATGGATAACTACTTACTGGAGAGCAGCATTGAAGTCTCCAGAAAAATGGATAACTACTTACTGGAGAGCAGCATTGAAGTCTCCAGAAATAGGCATAACTACTTACTGGAGAACAACATTGAAGTCTGCTACTTTCTAATCATGAGAGAATGAGTTAGGTGCTATGAATGACCTACCTTGACCAAACCAAAACCCCCTCCTAAAAAGAATTAAGAACAAGAAGCAAGATATTAAAATATTAACGGTTGACTTTGAAGCAAAGGCAAACAGAACTTATTAGGCTGCAGTTCCAGAGCTTTGTAAAAGAGGGGAAAGAATAGTCATGTGACCGTTGAAATATTGGGATTACTCATTTCCCCACACCCAGAGAAATTTCCATCTTGGTTACTCTGATGAGAAGTGGCTCGAATAAAAAACAAATATGAGTGACACACTGGATACAAAAGTTCCTTTATACATCTGGTGGTCTACAATTTTTACCCAAAGCCTTCCACATCATAACCTGTCAATGGCTATCACGATTCCCTTTATGAAATTATATTTGTAGGTCTTGGTATTTGCGGTTTATAATCTCATTACTTTATAAATAGATGGATTGTGTAAATCCAAAGCGTATTTCCATTCAAATAATTATGCTCTGAAATTGACACCGAATAATGATCTACCATGAACAAAAGTAGGATTCCAGCAAACGCCTGCAGCAGCCACACCTCAATGGAACGAAGGTGGACGATTATGATTAATCAGGACTGAATATGATTTTCACCATTGCAATTTTTATTACTCTGTTACTATACTATTTTCCTGTTTGTTGAACAAAAACTCATTTCATTGGTAATGTGAACTATTATTCGTATATCATTAACATATCTACAATAGTGATTGGAAAATATGAGCATCGGCATCCAATACCTCGACCATTCACAACAGGCTTCATTGCTGTGTTACCAGACCATTCTCATGAAACAGAAGGGGACGGGGTAGAGGAATACTTTCAGGCAACTGCACCTACATGGGAATATTAAAAAGTTCTAGATCATCAAACCGACTGACGTAACATTTAAGGTTACAAAATCATCCAGAAAAGTTTACCATGGTTTCAAAGTAGCCGTTTTCTTTAAACACTCGCAAAGAGAAAACAAAACTATCATCCAGAAAACTTTGCCATGGTTTCAAAGTGGCCGTTTTCTTTAAACATCATTCAATTTGTCAATCACGTCGAACATACAAGCTTGGCGTTCCTGCTGCAGTTTTCATTATAATTTCTAAAACCCTAATTTTTACCAGAAGAGACCATATCGCCTTATTTCCTTTGGTTGCCCTTCTTCCATCTTCCTCGTGCGGCGTCAATAAACCTCGTCGTTGCGGCGGCAGTGAGAACTAACAAATCAAATTCTTCTTCGTATTTTTTTTTTTTTTTTTTTTTGAGGTTTCATATTCATCCTGTGAAAACTTAAAAGCTGTTCCCTTACATTATCAATTTTTAAGCGATAAGATTCTGCTGCTATCCAATACATTTTCATTAACATCGATGTGTCAGGCTGAATTTAGCGAAATCAACGTGAAGGATAACGGTGCTAAACATGAAGTTTAAACGTGCTGGGAAAGACGTCGACTAATATACTGTCAGGAGTCTTTCAGTGAACAGTAACACCTGTAATACCAATTGCTTGGTTTGTAACATCCTCAGGTTTACAATGCTTTTTATTTATTTATTTATTTTTTTTTTAGTTTAAAGCTCGCTCATATTTTGTTGTTGCATCTCTTTCTCTTTGATCACGCCTAATAATTGCAAAACGACTGGATTCAGCAAACAACAACAATACAGGAACGAGGCTCAAAGCCGTCACAAAGCAACTTTTGCGTTGTTGCGATTTTAAGATTACCGGGCAGCCTGTTGCATCACGAACTTCAAAAGGTGATGCATAATTTTTTGCAAGACGATTTTTCACTCTTACTGTGCTCTCTCTTCTACCGAAGTGACGTGAATGCCTCTGAACTATCCTTGAAAAGCGCTTCAAGACCTAAAATATTTACCTTAGGAATCAAAGCGTTAAAAAGTAAGTTTTTTTTTTTTTTAATCAGTTGATCGGAAAGCCGTCAACAGTCAATGCTAAATCTGTCCGCACTTCGTTGCCTTCCACATCCTACTGTATTCGGGGCAGTGAAGAAGAGTTGCTGCAGTAAGAAATTATTTTCAATCCTTGGAATATGAAGCAGATAGGACAGGTGCCAATGAGTTCGTTATCGCCTTTTTTTTTTTTTTTTTTTTTTTTTTTTTTTTTTTTTTTTTTTTTTTTTTTTTTTGTTTTTTTTTTGCATATATTTTTTTCTGATTTTGAAATTCATCGCTGCATATTTTTTTCTACATAAAGAATAATTCCAGTAACAGGTATTTATAAACAGAATATCATTTCTCCATTTTATCGCTTATTACATAATGAGTCCCCATCGTAGTCAACATAGTTTGCGAACTAAATGAAAAGATGGAGAAACCATCTCTTGAGACAGCGTGACCTTAACCTTTAAAAGACATTTTTAAGCTTCCTCCCCGATCATTGCTGCTGGTTATGCTAATGTAGGACAATAATGGATTTAAATGTAAAAGTATTCATGGGTCTTTCCAAAGTGGTCTGTTTCAGATTAATGCCATTTAAAAACAAGAAGCGTTTAGGATTGTTTACATTCTTTGAGAATAACGACGTTTTACTTAAACCGTGAGTATATGATAATGATAATAACTGACGTTACAACATGTACCATTCGTATAAGTTTCGCGTGAAACAAACAATAGAAAATTTCGTGGAAATTTATCAATTAGACGTTCCCTAGTTTGTTCCCATCATGTGGAATTAAAGAAAAAATGGAAAGGTGGTGTTTCACTGCAGTTTCTCGAAAGGAAACTTCAGTTGGAGACGCATTGCCTCTCCATTTTGAAATGGAACTTTTCCCATTAAACTTTTACCGATGGAATGCACTATAAGCAAATAGTCTTATTTCATAGAATCTGTTCTCGTATGCAAATTTTCCGTGATGTGATAGGTAAGGAAGCATTCGATTTTGAGCTGGGAATGTGATGTATTTAGCTCTGATGATCATCTCTCGGATAAACGATAAAGATGATAGATGTTTTTTCTTATTTTTTTAACGATTCACATTTTCAAGATGATTTTATTTCCAGACACTGCTGTGACTATTTAACATCTCGAGTGTCGTATTGGTAGACAGGAGTTTTCCATAAACAACTGCTAACTCACCCACCCCCACCGTGGAAAATATCGAAGGCAAGTAAAGGAAAGACCAATGTATGAATGCATGTATTTACACGTACTTTTATGTAAAACGTTAGTACACTAATATTGACCTCCTTCAAAGCCGTTTAAAATTGGGTCAGCTTCCGTCTTTAACGAGGAGTCACATGGATTCCTCGAATGAAATTCAGATACGGAGTCTAGGGTTGCCGTTTTGAGGAATAAAATTCTTCACTTTGCCTTTTCGTGTTTTATTATGAAAATAAAGTTATAAATCATATCCTGCTTATTTATAGAAATGAATTTTATTAAAATCCTAGTGACATGTAGTTTTTTTCTTACGTCACGGAAAATAATTCTACATCGGAAAATACGCATCCTAACCATTAAATCATAACTAACGTAAAAAAAAAATCATAACTGCTTATGGTAACACTACTAAAAGCCAATGTTGTGAATAAAAAACGGTATCGCTGATACGGACAGTTCGTTCATACAAATTAAACATGCTATGAAGCTGCCGTGAATTCTCAGTAAACAATTTAGACGAAGGCTCTTGGAAAATTATTTCCATACTTATAGGAATATGAATTAAAAAGGAGCTCTCTCTCTCCTCTCTCTCTCTCTCTCTCTCTCTCTCTCTCTCTTATGATGACTGTTAGATAATTTGGAACATGAATTTTCCTAGAATTAAATTTTAAAATACAAGTGTTTCTATAAAAAAAAATAAAAAAAAAAAATAAACATTTATTAAGTTCTGTGAAAGATTTTTTTTTTCAAAATTGACGTCAGTCGTAAAAAGTTTAATATGGCTATTGAAAAAAACGTAACACCTTCTTCAAGTGTTGATGTATATTACGGTTTGTTTGTTTTCTCTCTCAGCCAATCAGAGTCGTTTTCACCTTCTCAGTTTGAAGGGAGTTGTGTGGACTTTTCTGATTGGCTGTAAACTACTCAGAAGGTTTTCAGTCAGACTGCCGTGAGGGATGAGTTCGACGGCGCATTTTTTACCTTGTGCTTATAATGTTGTGACTAAATAATCGAGGTAAGTGGTGATATGAAAAAGACTTTGTGGTCACCAAGAAGTTTTTGCAAGAAATGCTTCCAAGAGTCATCGTTGTTGCTTTTCTGAGGACTGTACTGAGGAAATTTGTCAACTAATGAGATGGCGCGTTTATAAAGTTCCACTGAAGCTATTGCATTCCAATACGTCATATTCTGCTTCCTGGGTTATGCAGGAGGAAACTGGAAGGAGAGATCCGGCTATAATAAAGTAAGGGATGGTCACAGTATAGGCTCCGCTTAGTAGTAGGCATTCGATAACTAATTTTGTGATGTTCCTGAATCATATCCTATAGATCATTTTGCAACAAAAGTGGTTGGAATGTTTCAAGCCGTTGACATTTTGTTTTGTTTCTGTATACACAGGCTGCTGAAGCATTTTTCCGAACTCAGTATATTCAGTGGATGATGTTCGGGTGCCTCGTCGGGTTCATGCTCACACGAGAAGCCCGCAAGTGTCTTTTTTTTACCTGTGGGTGAGAAAAGTGGTCTATGTAAATGGAACAGAGATACTGATAGGCTAGGAAGCCGAATCCTTTGAAACCCCTTTGTCCATGTCAGTCAAGGAGTTGGTGTGGAAACAGCGAAGCATAGTGTGTTTTTAGACACGACAGGAATCATAATGTGTGCTCCTCTCTTGTAGAGATGGTCATTCTTTAATGAAATCATTTAATCGTGCTCAAGGTGGTACCCCGAGTTGAATAAGACAACTTAGCAACGGGAAAAACGAGGTTGTGTTAAACTGGCCAAAATATTCGTAAGGAGTTGGACTGTTGTTGACACTTTAAGGGTAGAGAGTTGTAGCTTTTAGGTGTTCGGTAATTCTATAAGCAATAACTCCTCACGGACTGCAAGTAACGGTCCGCGAATACAACAGCCACTAGGGATTGGAGAGTTAAATGTATTTCGCTGTTCCAGTACTATGGTAGATTCGCATCAACCCTGCATTTGATGTCTAGGCCAGTCCCTTACGACGCTCCTGATTGGCTGTTGATAAGCAAGTCACAGGGCTGTTAACTCTGTTCTCTCGAGAGTTCACATAGGCAGGATGTATGTTCCACCTCTCCTGAAAGACTTATCCCTCAGGAGAGGTGGAACATAGATCCTACCCATGTGAACTCTCGAGAGAGACTGAGTGTTTCCAGCCCAGTGATTGGCTTATCAACAGCCAATCAGGAGCGTCGTAAGGGACTGGCCTAGACATCATATGCACGGTTGATGAGAATCTACTATAGTCCCTTGGGTTTAATTACAGTCGATCCCCAAAAAATAACGATACGTTATTAATAAGCATTTTAAATACAATATGAAACTGTAATTTTTAACAACAACAAAAAACCGACGCGTAGTTATTACATAGATCTACCGGGTATTCTCCAAGACTGCATGCAGGATTTTTGCACGGGGATCCCAGAGGTTTTCATAAAGTGAACGCGTTCAATGGGAGTTCTAGGTGCCACTGATACTTGATTAATTGTAAGAGTAATGTAGGAACTCTGTAAATCAATACGAATTTGGATTCTGGTTAGATTTTTAAAGTGATTTAGTTGCCATTGATTTTGAATGTTTTCTCGAAATAAGTAACGTACACTTACTATTTGAAATTGAAATTATTGACATATATTGTTAATTGCAGCAAATTATCATAGAAATAACACTTTGGTTTTCCATTCATTAATTCTAAGAATAATGATTTTTAATGAAACAAAGATTCCTAATATAATTTTCTTATTGACATGGGTCAATAAGATGAAATATGTGAAATTTTGAGTAGTATTTGCTAGGTGCACTGTGTGCTAGAGTTTTAGGAAGAAAGAGCCGGCTACTCAACTCCACAGTCCTGCAGGTTCAAACACTAATGAAGAATAATAAAAATATTAATCCTTTTGTACGTCATTAAATATGAATGTTTATAATTGTTTAGGTATGTGCTGATGAAACTCAACACATGCTAAATGAATTTAAGAAAATTGTCAGGGTTTGACCTTTAATAATTCCATACGAATCCCAACTTGTTGAAATGCTTGACCTAAATACTAGTTGTTTTTTTATTGTCATTTTGATTTTTAGGCCGTATGTGCCAGACCCAAAATGAAAGAAAAGCTTTGATAACTTGAGTGTTTTCTTTAGATGACAGGAGATAGTGGTTGCTCTTATGGCTGTTCAGCCAGTGGAGGTAATATAGGTAAAAGGAGCAGCCTTTTTTCCCTTTTTTTTTCGTCGTAGTTATGACCTTCCCTCACTACTCGAGACAGTTTTCAAAACAGTATTTGTGCAAAGGTAAATAGCCTTGGACTGATCAAAAACCTCTATATCAGAGCTTTATGTTAGTGCAATAGTTCATTATTTGAGTGAGGAAGCGCCAGTTATCATCCGAAGCAGGACAATCCATCTAAAGAACCTTTCCCAGCCAGTATTGAATACGCGATCTGATGTCGTTTCAACGTCTATGAGTATGAGGACTGAGAAGAAGCAATACACCACCTGAAGCATAACTACAGGTAAAAACGTGGATAACTACAGGTTAATGTGACCAAGATACGGGAATGCAAAATTAAGTTCAGTAAGTTGACCCAGGAACTAAACTGGCGGGAAAACTCAGTATTGAGACATTTAAGAGCAATGAATTACTTTTCCATGCAAAAACATTAAAAGTTATAGTACTGAAGAATAATTTTTTTTTATAAAACTATAAACTGTAACTCACAAATAGAATCCCCAAATGGACTAAAGCGCAGAGATGTAGGCACCAAAAATAAACGAGAGTATTGATGATTATATTGATGAGAGAGAGAATGTCTTAACTTTAATTCCATACGAATTATGTCATTCCTGATTGAAAATGAATGCCCCGAGTTGTACATGTGCTAGAATTTATTTTGACAAAGATTTCATTAATATTTTCTCAGAGCCAAAGTATATAATTTATTAGCTAACACAATTCGGCGTTTGTCACAGAAGTCCTGTAATTTGGATATGGTTTTGTACTGTACCTCAGCCATTAAGGGACCAGTTGTAGCTACCTCCAACCAGTCGGGCGTTGGTTTCTGCTTTGCTTAAAAGGATTGACAAGGACGCTTATGATTAGTTCAGGGGTTGCTGAAGTTGAAAGCAGTCCTTTCAGAGAATAAAATAAGGGGTCGGGAAAGAACGTCTTTCGAAATCCAGCCATTTGTTACATAAGAGGTTTGTAACTAAATGTGTGAAACTTTTAACTGGTATGAAATTGAGTGAAGCTTTGCCATTTCTCTGCATCTGTTGAGCTATAATTGATTTATCTTCCTAATTAATGACATATGAAGCCATTTAGTCTGAAAGTTCGAGAGGTCCGAAGAAGCGGTCGACGGTTTTCAACAGAGAAAATAAATTTACGGTCATCATGAATGCGAGGAATGCTTCTTGGAAGAAGCAGAAAGGAGTGATTTAGCGAGTATTTTTCTTGAGACATTTAGAGTGATTTAAGAGCAACACTGCACGATTTATTGAGCAATATTTCTTGAAGGGGTAGCAGAGTGATTTATAGGTAGTAAGGTGAAGGCCAGGTTTCCACACATGATTTCGCAGCCACCCAGTCAGCCTTCAGCTGATCGAACGAGAGGGGCCGGTGTTGTTATAGTGTGTTCATGCATAACCGGTCTTGGGGGGCGGGGGGCGGGGCTAGGACCCACGTAGAGTCTTGGTGGAGGGAACTATTCTTGCATTCCCGACGTTTAGGGCGCAAGTGATGATATCCACTAGTTTCTCACACCGTGCCACATGAAAGCTGGAATAAACATACTTTACTGCACAGTCTGCGGACAATTGAATGATAATTTCATTACAGATACTCTTAATTTAAAGAAAAATGGTCTGAAATGTCTGATGGTCTTGTTGATATTCCAAAAGCATCAAATCGTTGAATACCTTGCACAAGGAAAGCTGCGTTTCAAAGTTTTATTGGAACATAGAGAATATCATTGGCATTTACTTGAAACTGCAATGGAATTTTAATGTTTTATCTCTCGCAGAGTGGTGCCTTTGGCCTAATGAACAATGTCTGATGCTTACAAGGAAAGGCAAATAAGTTGGGAGAGTTTCTTCAAACGTTCATAATATTTCCATTCTGAATTTTTCCACTTAATACGTAGCCCGATTCTCGAGGTCCTCTGAACATGTCACAACTCCTTGAACAGCACTGAAGTCTTTCGAAGGATGATGACTTGTTTATATTGTGTAAAGTGTAGTGACCGAAAATGTACTAATCATATACCAAAATGGAAGTAAATGTATCATCAGCAGTAAATTGGGCTTCAACTCGTTTCGTTTATGGTGATTGAATCTGTTATGACTTGCACTATTTTAAACAAAAACTTTTTTTCAAAGTAATAACTGGTGCATATTTCCGAGACTTGCATTTCGGGTAGATTGCATCATAATTATGTAACTGAGAAACTCGTCAATAGAGAAAGGAGTAACTCGTCAGTTTTTCAAGCAAGATTCGTCCATTGCACATCCGAAACTTAAAGATTAAAGTCCACATTTAAACCATTTATGACTATACTGTTTTTTTTTTTTTTCATCTGTCCACCCACCTGTGGTGTTTGCGTATGGTAACGCTGCATCCCGGGCTTTAGATAGATACGTTATGTGTAAGTTTTAGGTAAATAAAAGGATATCTGGGCGTACATTTGCAACTGAAAAGTGTTTCAATAATTTACTGTATGCGAATTACACCGTTAGTATTCGAAATAGGGTTATTATTATTGTTGAATGTAAGCTGAATGTAACTATCTAAAGCCCGGGACGCAGTGTTACCATACGCAAACACTACACGCTGGTGGACAGATGGAAAAAAACCGAGTATAGTTAGCAGGAACACTAGGACACTTGTATGGGCGCAGAAAACCTGGTAGACTGGAAAAAAAAATGTAAAGATCTCATAGTATTGAATACCGACAAATTCGTCTTGGTGCAGTAAAATTAATAAGGGTATGTAACCTCGATAGAATGGAGTGCTTCATTTCAAAACTTCTCCTCCTGTAAAACTTGAGTCTTTCCAATTCTGACACACAGCTTCTGTAAGTTCAGTGGTGCCGTTTTTTCTTCACATTGGCTTTTAGCAGTGTTACCATATGCAGTTCATCTGATTTTTTTACGTTATTTATGATTTAATGTTTAGAATGCGTATTTTTCGATGTAGAATTATTTTCCGTGATGATAGAAAACTGCACGTCACTAGCTTAACATAAAGTGTTTTTGACGAAGACAAATAAAGGATTTCAATAATATTCATTCGTATAAGTAAGCAGGATGTGTTTTATAGCTTTATTTTCATAATAAAACATAAAAAGGCAAAGTGAAGAATTTTATTCTTCAGTGCCGTGGCCTGTGGTCGAAAAAGCCACGGGGGGTTGCCAGATGTCACCGGAAAGCCACACTAATAGACGAAATTCCTCAAAACGGCAACCCTGTGTGTAACTATCCTCCATATCACAAGTGCAGTATGGAAGAAACCCCTTCACATATCTGGCTTAATCTAGGTAAGATACCGCATTCGATGTTGTTATAATGAGAAGGGTTATTCTCCGTCTCCATTTCATTTCATGTTTTTGACCTATGGAAAACAGGCTACAGATTGGTCAAATTTTAGATGGGTAGTTTTGGCAGGGGGGAAGGTTAGAAGTTTTTCTTCAGGGTTTGCATAGGAATTTTCATTTAAGTAAAGAAACGACACAGTACCACACACATAATATCTTATTGAATCACTTTTCTCTTTCGGGTTATTGTAGCTTTCACTTATGAAATATTTTATCAGGTAGTTTTCCTTCCATTTTCTACCTATTCCTGTCTATTATTTATTGGGCAGATTCATCACTCACTATGCTTACATAGATCCAACAGTTTTAACCCATTTCTGTCTAGTTCCATAGACGATTAGTTCAGGGTAGTCCATGGAGAGACCAAACGGACAGTGTTGGTTGGTTGATTTAGACTTGATGGAAACTTCCGGCCCTTCCGGGCTCCGTTTAACTAAAAGGTGGGGTCGGGAAGAGTCGGGGGGATAGGGTGGGTGTTAGTGCTGAACGTAGGTTTGAAAGAGTGCACGTTCAGTTTTAGTCGAGTGGCACTGAAAGTTGTCTTTAAAATCAAGAATTATCTGAAAGTTGTTTTACCCTGCAGATACGTCTTTTCCTTCCCGTATAGTAGTGCCGTCATTGCATCCCATGTGGTGCACTGTAGGCACTACGTAAGGTTCTTTGGAGCGTCCCTTCGGTCCCTAGCAGCAATCCCTTTCATTCCTTTTACTGTTCTCTTTCTTCGTCTTGCCCCCCCCCCCCTCCACCTCCTGTCAACAAATGGAGTCCTAGTGCAACAGTGAGGTTTTCCTCCTGTTTACACCTTTCAGGCCCTTTTGCTATCAATTTCCGTTTCAGGGCTGAATGACCTCGCAGGTCCAAGTGCTTGGACTTTGGTCTAAATTCTATATACTATTCTTTGCCTCTTCCTAACTCTTCGCTGAAATTTCCTTTCAACTCTTTTGGGCAGTCCTTTGTTTTTATGGCATTTTTTTTTCTAGCACAACGATGGTCCTTTAACACCCGTTTCTTGTTTTTTTTAAAGTTACTGAATGTTTGCTCTTAAAACCTGTAAGTTTTGGCCTTACATTAAGACCCTATCAGGCTTATATTTTGAAATTTATAGGTTTTGGTCTTACATTAAGACCCTATCAGGCGAATTATATTTTGAAACTTATAACATTTATACATTAAGACCCCATCAGGCTTATTATATTTTGAAATTTATAGGTTTTGGCATTACATTAAGATATCAGTCTTTTTATGTTTCTACTCGGTAACTGTTAGTTGCATTTTTCATTCAAGAATAGAGTTTCTTGATGACATAACTAGGTTACGTATACCATAGAAGTATGGTTGATGTTGGGTCCAAGTGTGATTGCCTGACAGTATAAATTTAATCCTGGGTGGCATTCCTCGAATCGGATTTAGTTGTTATCGCTAGCAGTTGATTGATGAGGCTTGTATGTATAGTCGTTATGCTAGAATAACTCCTACTATGATAAGAATTTGAGTATCCCTGAAACATTTAATTTGTGTAATATCTAGGCCTAACCCAGATATTTTTGGTTTAGTGTGATAATTCCATAAAATCTTAGATGTCAAACAAGCCTGGGTATATCACTAATAGATGGGAAAAAATCCTCAAAAACCAGTATCCATTAAGCCCAACTGCTTATGCCAAGCGCAGGACCAGATAATTTCTCTGAAAAGATATGATGAGAATAATGTGATGAAGAGAATCATTTGCTTTGACTGTGTTGGTCAGTTTGTATATGAGATGGAGATGAGCGCTGCCCCTAAAGCACAGATATTGTGACACCATATACTATATAGTATCGCTCATCCAGTGGTTTACCAGTTACGAATCTTGTATTTCCATCTGTCTGTAGCCATCACTTGAACCGCTACCCGGACTTGAAAAGTTTTTCATGATAAGCCCTAATCACCATGCTTTATGGATAATGCCAAGCAACTATGTTACATTTTTTTATAAAAAAAAATTTGTACTAGAAGTTTCTGTAATTTCGGCTTGTGTGATTGGTAACAGAAAAGATCTTGTCGTATAAGCGTACTGTTATGATATTCTCCACACAGCAATGCTGTGTCAAATGGGGTACCGTATTATCGTACACCTTCGGCTCCCTAAACGGCCTTCGGGAAGGGGGCATTCTCTCTCCATACCTGTATACGTACACAGATGCCTTGAATGTCAAACTGAACTCACTCCCAATCGGATGCACTGTCAATGAAACAACTATAAACAACCTCTGTTAGACCGACGATATGGTTCTGATTTCCCCATCAGTGCATGACCTCCAACAGCTCATCGACACTTGCCGCCAATATGCAGAGGAATTTGATATAATCTACAACGAAACCAAGACCCAGTGCATGTCGCTGCTCCCGAGATCGCATAAGCATATTGCAGAACCACAAATTTTCCTCTTTCCTCGGAAACCATCGGCTGGAATTTGTGCGCGAATTTCCGTATTTGGGTCACATTATCACCGACGACCTAAAAGATACGGCAGACATTGAACAGAGGCGTCGTAAACTATGTGCAACTGGCAACATGATTGCAAGGAGGTTTGCCTTCTGTCACCGAGACGTGAAACTGCTGCTCTTCCGCTCGTACTGCTGCAGTATCTATGGGTGCTCCCTCTGGACGGACTATACCCGAGAGACCATGAGACGTATCACTGTTGTACACAATGACATTCTGAGATGCCTCACAAACACTCCACGCTACCACTCCGCCCCACAGATGTTCTTAGAAAACCACCTGGACAATTTAAAAATCATTGTTAGGCGAACAATGTCCAGTCTGGTAATCCGAGTAAGAAACAGCAGCAACTCGCTCATACAAAGCATCCTAAGGAGTGCAGCAAGAAGATGATCTAAATTGTGGGAAAGATCGGAAAATGAGGCCATTGTCCCCTAAAGGACTTATTCTCTGTACTGGCAAGATGTCATCTGCAGATTTTGTCATTATTATATTTATTGCTGATATTTTATTTTTTCATTATTACTGTGATTACTATCAAGTTAGTTTTTTTTTTCTACGTTCAATTTTCGTATTTAGCCTTATGGACCTGACTACTGTAACCACCTAAGGTCTCTAGTTGAAATTTAAGTTATATAATCTGTGCACTAACTGTTATAACTCTCGATGCATTTTTTTCTCACCAATATTATTACGGTTATTACCAGTATTATGATCACTATCTTTTATGCTACCTCAGCTATTTTGTGGATAAGTACCGATTACTCATTTTTATTATCATGATATCTCATATATCTAGATTGTGTATGTTACTGTGTATTTTGTATATTCAATGTATTTGGCCCTGAGCTGAAATAGATATTATTATTATTATTATTATTATTATTATTATTATTATTATTATTATTATTATTATTATTATTATTATTATTATTATTATTATTATTATTATTATTATTCTTTATTTTCCAGGACCAATCTTGAGGAGCTCATGTGTCTTACCGTTTCTTGGACAAAGTAGATGTATGTGCCGAGGGAGTATTCTGCTTCCGTCAACAACACACGATTCCCCCAGCTGTGGAGTGTTTGATATATTGCTGCAGATCTCTGTGTAAGGCTTTCCAAACATTCGCTTTGAATGGTCGCTGAAGATTGCAGCGACCAAGCCTTGGCAGCGACTGCGGCAAAATGTGTTAAAAGGTACAGGGAATGAACGGAATTGACTACTGCTTTAGTTTCCTCCGTTAAGTATTCACTTACCAACATTGGGTTATAACTCGAGTCTGTACATTGCAAACCTACTGCTCAGTTTCTCCAACAGGATATAATCGGACAGTAATGGAATACAAGGGATACCTTAGAAAATTTTTTGCCACGAGTAATCTCCATATTTCAGTCATCATCGTGAGTATGGTATATATTCAATTTATTGTAACCTTAAGAATGTATAACAAAGGTAATTTTTTTTGGAGATCTAATGATTTTATTCAAACGTATGTATTTGTTTTCAAGATTATTTAATGCGTTATTTTCGACGTACTGATGTAGGCCAGCAATCACACAACAGCTGATAAATATTGCTTGCTTATTATGGGATATATCACAATAGCAGTGAAGCATTTACCCAATTAAAATTAAGATATGTCCACAGCATGTATTTTCATGACGTAAGCGCATCATGTATTTTAAAATGCTTAAAGACTTCATCCTCGAATGACCCACTTACTCAAGTACGAACTTTGTGAAGTATTTTGCCATTTTATGCTATACTCGTCTATAAATATTTACTTCGTCAAGAGTTTTATCATCAATTTGTCTGGTTTGTTCAAATTGATATTGACCATAATTCTGTTAAGTAATGACAGCATCCTACTATTTTAGTATCTTATATGAAAGGAAATTTGTTTCTTAGATTGGGCCATTTTTCACTCCAGGTATTACGGTACGGTTATTTGATAGGCTATAATAGTTTCCTACAAACTGCAGTTATCACTTTCCAGCTGAAACTTTGGGATAAGTCTCAATAAATTGGAGGCGAATCAATATTTAATAGAAATGGGGATGGTATGTGGTTCCACTACGTGTTTCTCCTCGGTTCTCACCAAATTTTCTTTTGATGGCGTAACACCAAGCGCATAGTTTTTCAAACTTATTAATGATAATGACAACAATAACAACATTACATCTTGAGTCAAATTCGAGACACTGCAAATGATTACAAGTAAATGCTAAGAGTAAAATCAAAAGTGGGAGGTTTGGGGTGAGTTTATCATGAACAATCTTGGGAAGCTACACTTTCCCATTTTGATGTGGCCTTAAATATTCTTTTAAGTAATTAGTCATGAAATTGATAGCCGTGCTGTTAACGGATGTTGCTCTCCCTCCAGTGGGCATAATTCTGCAGATGATGATAACGTCTCCCCCTTCCACCCCCGCGCGCGCTCTCTCCTCTCTCTCTCTCTCTCTCTCTCTCTCTCTCTCTCTCTCTCTCCACACACACACACACACACACACAGTTGTATGCTGAATTACAAAATTTAGTTTTAATCATTAGTTTACGAATGGCGTTAATTATTTTGTTTAATTTTCAGATCTCGACCGAGAGCCAAACACTCTTGGAAGATTGCATTATCAAGTTCCCGTCGTTGGACAAACATCGGCGCATGAGAGGATAACAACATTAAAGTAAGATCATCATAAATGTTTTGATTCCTGCTGTTAACACTTATATTTGTATCCTCTAACCAGGACCCTGCCTCTAACATACTCGTATGATCTATTAAATCTGTGGCTTTAGGTGATTAACACCTTGGGTTAGAATTCCTGTTTGGATGTAGTAGTTAGTATGTATATAATAGTAAAAGGTATTAAAATGGCTATAAACTTTGATATTAAACCTCAACACAGTATCAAAATGACTAATTTATGGTTGAAGAGCAACTCTGCTTACTAAAACTAACTATAGCAAATCACTGGATTAAACATTCGAAGTACTATGCAAAGATGGAAGGCTTGTTTACACAGGTATTGGCTGTTTTTCTAGTATGTTCTTATAGTTATAGCTTTCAAAAAGTAGATCATTGTTCTGGACAGAATGAAAGGGGCATTGAAGGGGACAGATTCCAAGGAAGGTATTGTCAAGTGAAAAGTGCTAAAAGCTGGTGAAATAAGAGCTTAATGGTGGCTTGATTTTGGCCATCACAATAGCCACGAGCAATGTCGAATAATTATGTCCAAGAATAAATAAGATAAATGAAGTAGACTGCCAGAAAGGAAAGAATTTTGAATGTATTAAAGTTACTGTAGGACAGGATAAGTGTAAATCTGAAACTTTAAAGTCGTACGTCTGAACAGACGAGAGGTGTAAGGTTAGTGATTAATTTACCCTTTTGGGTGTGACTGGCTGATTTTTGTTAGAAAGGAACAGGCTGAATAAGTGCTCAAGATAAGTTATTTATCCAAGAGTCTGACCATTGAATATTTTTCACAGTCAACTTTATCATTTGAATATCTTTCACGCGCAACTCATTTCTTTGAAATATAATGGTTGTCATTTCTTTCCGTTTCGAATTTTATTTTACAAAAATATTGTATTTGCCTATGGTCTCAGTTGATAAAAGTAATGAATTGACCACTTTGGGAGGTGTTTATGATGTTCGGTGCTTTGACACTTGAAATGTATTATATACAATAAATAAAGTTAGAATAAACGCTTATACATCCATAAAGAAACTGTTTTCCTTTCTATCGACGATGAACAGGATGTTCCTGTATTTCTATGACACAAACAGAAGCTGATTTTCCCTCTCCAAATCAAACAGAACCGATCATCATCAGTATTAACGTTTCTCTTCCTTTGATATGGTTAAGTGTGAAGTGAACGCGCGCTCTCCACTCCCGTCTTGTGGACTGTCAGGTTGAATAACCATCTGATCATTGCTCCTTTTCCCTGGTTTTCTGGGCCTTGGTAGAAGTCTTCCTCCTGCTACTTCTGTGTCAAGTGGATTTTTTACTATTCCCTACTTCTATCTCGTGTCCAAATCAAGTTATTCTTTCAATATCAGTCAATTTCCTAGCCGCTGGACGTCAAATATTCTAATCTCATCCTCATTTTTTTTACATAAATTTTTCAGTGGTACTTGGCCTAGAACCTTAGAATTGCAAAAGTACACCTTTTCAACTTCATGTAATTTGTTAGCACCCTTATTGCTGCTTCATGCAGTGAGTAGCACAGGCTTTATTGACCTTGCAAGTCTTTGTTGCACTTACAGGGTTTAGCATTCTCTGTTCACTACGTCCAGGCTGCTACTATATCTTTTCCTACTGCTCTCTCAATGCCTGCTTCACCGTTCAGTATCCCATAGGCCCCAGAATTCCTTAACCACTACAAAGACTTGCTCTTCTACCTCAGCATGGCATCTCGCCTTTTCTCTTCTCCATTGGTTTCTTTGGTATATTTTGGACATCAGAAATC
>NC_087210.1:61716874-61774374 GCF_015104395.2 Macrobrachium nipponense
TTCTGGATATCATCCTATTCGACCCCGTAGGGAGGCAGTGCCGTCAGTGCACCTCATTCGGTGCAATGTAGGCATTACTTAAGGTTCTTTGCAGTGTCCCTTCGGCCCCTAGCTGCAACTACTTTCATTCCTTTTACCATCCATCCATTCATATTCTATTTCTTCTATCTTGTTGTCCACCCTATCCTAACAATTGTTTCATGGCGCAACTGCGAGGTTTTCTTCCTGTAACACCTTTCAAACTTGTTACTGTCGATTTCCGTTTCAGCGCTGAATGGCCTTAGTTTCCCCTTTGCTTGGCATAATCACAAAATTCTATATAAATCAAATCAATCATCCTTTTCGAATGATCTAAGCACTGGCTTCTATATTTCACACTTAACTGAGAAGAGGAAACGGAGCTTTTCTTTTCTGTTGAATAAAAGCCATCTGCGATTTCAGAGCTTTCGTGCAGGTTTCTTGTCCCCGATCACATTCCTTTTCTCGATTCCTGTTAATTTCATTGTCTCTCGGAGTTCGTCTACTCACCTTGAAGAGACCAAGTTGGTTCATTTAGGTAGAAATATACCCAGACCCAATTTCCAGTACCACTGCTTAGGAAAAAAAAATCTGAGTAAATAAAGTCTCATTCTTCACTTGTCTTTTACTCAGCTTTCGCCCATTTCGTTTCATTCATCCAAATAATAATAATTCAATTCACCCATGACTGAATCAGTCACCAATTTATGAGGCACCGTTTAACGTTGAGATTACTAAGGAATGGTAAATAAGTATATTCATAACATGTGAGGCTTACCCAGGATGCATCAGAACTATATACCACGTGACTAAGTTTGAGTAGGTTTTTGGGTTTCATTGTGACCTATTCCACTAGACTGCTAAGAATCATTGAAGCTTCTCTCGCGTTTGGTATAAATTTTGTTGTGGATGTATAAATGTTGTGGTACTATCTTGAGTGAAAGAATGGAGGTTGAATAATTAAATGATAAAATTCTAACGGGTATTGCTGAAGTGAAATAACAGTTAAGAGCTGTGTTAAGGAAGAGAAGTTATTCAGAAGATGGGGTGAATGAAGATATGATAGACATTTTGCAGAGATGGCTGACAGGCAGTAGTGAGTGAAAGATGTAACTTGGGTCTCTTCCTCTTGAAACTTGTTTGTTTGTGGGAGCAGCAACACAATTGTATGAAGGAGCTTGAGTGGTCGGACTTAAAGATGCGTAGGTCTGCTGTTGGTGCAGCACTTATACAGAAGCAATGTCCAAAGGTGTAGTAGTTTCAGGAAGTATTGAAAGCTTGTTATAATTTGTAACGATAATAAAGTAGTTCTTTAGCAATAGTTATCAGGTGCCCTATTGTAGTAGTATTTATGTTACGACTATAATGTCTATGTATACGTAGGTGTACTTATTGTAAAAATATACATTAAATCGAAATAGTTGATTAAATGCCTTTAATGTTTTTTTTGTCATATTTGGCGATAAGGAACGAGGCATCAAAATAATTAGACACCTGACAATAGTAGATAAAAAAAATCTTTCCTGGTGCTTTATCTCCTCCAATCAAAGGTCGTGCTTTGCCTGATCAAGTAAAACAAAAGGCTCCTCAGAGTTAGTTTGCGAGTCTTGATTTCGAATTCAGTGTTTTCCGTTATATGGCAATGTTTTGTTTAACGGTTTGCTTTTTGGGCTAGGTTTAGTGTTTGACAGAGGCTAGGATCTAGCTCGGTTTTTTCAAGATTTAATTTTTTTTTCTTGATTAACGGGCGACAATCGGTAGCTATTTCGAATGCCATTAGACGAAGAAATAAACTAGAGTTGTAATTTATTATTTCCAAGTAATTTTTTTACAAATTCTTACTAATCATATAGCTTATATGACTGCCACAGGCGAAAGGCGTTTGGTTAAATATATAACTGGAATACTAATTTTTAACATTTATTTACAATTAGCAGTATTTTATGTAATGGAGTGTGGAAATGGAAATAACACCCTTTTTTCCCTTACAAAACATGATCATTATCGTTAGCGTTGAGCTTTCGACATTATGTAAATAATGAAGTTAGGTTAACTTTAAATATGTCTAAAATATGTAGTCATTATGATGTATTAAGATCTTGTATAAAGAACTGTACTGAGTTTTATACGGAATAAAGGAATTCTCATAATTAAATTTAGTTAGCACTGAGGTTAAAGAATGATGAGATAGAAATACCTTGTCGCATCTTCCGAAAATATGTAAAAAGGCCTAACGGCCTCTTAGTATTTTTTTTTTTTTTTTTCATCTCTCCCCCACATTAAAACCTTTGAATTATGCATAAGAGACTGCTGGTTTTTGGGCAATATTTGAAAAGTGTGGTCTCGAGTCCGTTATTGCGACGTGTATTGCTTAAGGTGGTATATATAATGTTGCAAGGGGTTCAGAATACTTTAAGGTCTCGTTTCTTTTGTCCTATAGGTCAAAATCGCTTAAAACTTTGCTAAAATGAGGATGGTGTTTATATAATTAGTGAGGCAGCGACTAGTATCAGTTTTCATAAGTCAACGTTGTGATTATACTAGGGCGTGTAGTACATCCATGCTATGAACAGGTGCTAAAACTGCAGTACATCCATATTATGAACAGGTGCTAAAACTGTAGTACATCCATACTATGAACAGGTGCTAAAACTATCTCAATATTCTGTTCACAGGAATCTGATCTATTCTACTTTCCATGGTATAGGAGGCAGTAAATTTTCGTTCACATCAGCGTTTGTTTTCCATAAATCTCATTTGATAATGCATATCTGTAAAATTTCAGTTTTAGGATCACTAATAGGTAATGAATATACTCGTACTCATATTTCAGGAACGGGAGTGTAACAATTTCCCGGACAGTCGAAAAAGCTGGACCTGCTCGGTTTATATAATAGACATCGGTTTATATAATTAGGGAAAGTGGCAACCAAGATACATTGAAGTTTCCAACGTGCATGTAGACAGTGATCCACAGTTCAACAAAGCCCGTAGATGCGGCTTCTCGGGTAAGCAGTTTCTGCCCCATTCGGCTTCCATTTTTATAAATAAATGCTTGTTTAATTTTAGCCATGTAATTTGATTACTTTTCCCATCAAAAAGACATGAAGAGTGAGGCTATTTAAAAACGTGAATAAATTTCAGATATATTTATTAGGAGAAACTAGGAGTTTGCACAAACACTTGTGTACAGAATTCAAAGCAAAACACAAACTTCAGATTTCATACCAACCTGTTGCCAATCCTTCTCTAAAAACAAAACAATAATTTTCTGAAAATCGTTCATACAAAATTATACATCTCACACGGAAGTAATATTATACATAAATAGGTAAGAAGTAATAATAACAGACAGCCAACAAATTTGGCACCAAAAAAACTTTTGCTGCAAAATTGTGTTTGTAAAGTGAAGCGTCCAGAAAGTTTTATAAAAAAAAAAAATGCCCTGGATTATCGGCTGACTATTCAATAAGAAATTGCAGACGCGCCACCCTTGTGCAGCTTCTCTCTCTTGTGCAGCTCCCCAGTTTCTCTCGCGTTCATCCAATCCCTATGGTTCTGTAAAAGAATAGAGGATTATATGCTGAAAGTTATTTATTACCAAAATGAGACTACGAAAATCAAAATTAGATACGAAAAAATAAGTTCCAAAGATACTTATACTGAAGACATTGATGTCATCATGGGCAGAGAGAAGTAATGGCAAACATGGGCCCTTGTCGAGCCTTTACAAGTGCATTGCTAACAAACCAACCAAAGCATACGGAGTTCACTATAACCCATGTGCCATACTAAAATTCACATTAAAACCACACTTGTCATTTTGTCTTTCTCTGTGATCTAAACTTACATTTGCTACAAATGCCTCCCCAACGCATTACTAAACAAACTAGAGTATCTCTTGCACCAGAATAGTTTAATAACTAGCCAACAATATTTGTCAGGAGGTAGGCAGAGAAAATAGGGTCCGACAGTAGCAGTCAAAATGAACTGCGGGGAAGGAGTTTAGTACCTAAAAAAAAACTTGACCACAACTACAACCCATAACCATCCAGTCGACTTAACCAATACTTGTTTGTATGGTGCTTTTACGTTGCATGGAACCAGTGGTTATTCAGCAACGGGAATAACGGCTTTACGGGACTTCCGAACCACGTCGAGAGTGAACTTCTATCACCAGAAATACACATCTTACTCCTCAATGGAATGGCCGAGAATCGAACCCGCGGCCACCGAGGTGGAACGCAAACACCATACCAACCACGCCACTGAGGTGCTTTAACCACTTTTGAACCTTGGTTGCGACCACCAACCATAATCAGACCACAGAAACTCGCGACAGACTGACACTGGTAAGAGAGGCAATGGATCAGCGATGAGCCAAAGAGGTGAACTTTGGAAAGACTAAATCAAACTGTGTTTATGAAAATTGTCATGAAAACTCGAGCAGTATCTATCTTAAAACCTGCCCATGACAACCCGTCAAAAATACTGTTTGATATAAATAAGCTTAAATCCCGGTGAACAGCATCTGGAAATTCAGCGTGTACTATTAAGATTTTATCTTAAGATTTAGATGTGGGATTGTAACCTCCTTGCCTTACAAATTACCAAGCGTTAATGAAATTTTCAACATACCTCAACACTTGCGTGTGCAGGGCAACTAAGAATAATGCAAGAAAACATACTGGCTGACGAAAGGATAAAACATGGCCTACCTCTCCTTACAGCACCGCGCTTAAGAGATGCCTGTAAACTATGATAGGGAACATTACATTCAAATCATGACGACCGTTGTGTGACCACATCAATTTCGATATCGTGACCTGTATTACCCAACTGACTCAAAAACTAGGGAAGCTGCATAACCCGTATCTAATACTTACAGTATGTGGTTTGAAGAATAATTAAGGATTGCAATTACTCTTTAAATCCATTCCAAATATTTAACTGCAAATATTTAACTGCCTATCTGGAAAACATGAGAGCACATTTGAACATTGCGCACCAAGATTGTACAACAAAATACCGCCTGAAGGGAAGACCATAGAAGTAGAGAGCAAATTTAAAAAAAGAACTCGAGATGATTATTCTGCAGGAACTACGATACTGGCGAGAAAACGCTAACCAAAAGAATGATAATAGATAAAAAGCAACTTGTATAGAAAACGTACAAGGGGCCCGCCAGAGAGGGAATCATCCCTGTGGACGGCTGTACATAAAACCAAACAAAGTGAATGTTATATCCGATCAGATACTGTAGTGGTATAGGGGCCACGAATCCAGGAAGTGCCTGAGATTTTCTGTGCTTGGGAGGGTGACCACAATTCACATCAAACTATCACTGGTATCAAGAAATTTAACGAGGGCCTCTCCTCACAACCTATAATGAGATACTCTTTCCGATATGCAAATTCTTATGAACTCTGCTTCTAATTATGGGACAAGACCTACTCTTTGGTATTACTAAATGTCATCGATCGATAAAGAATTGAAACTCATGAAAATAAAGTATGACAACTTTGAGAAAAGGCTGCTGAAACATGGAGGACACGATAGCAGAGAAATGGGAATCACTTGGTACCTTGTGAGGGCTTAGAGTTTTAAGAGTATCTTACCCTCGTTACCAGTACACGCAAAATGAAGGATCTTTAGGCCCCGGTCACACGGCCGAGCTTTGCTCGACGAACTTTGTTCGATGTGACGTCAGAAGGGGAGAAACCGCGGCAAAGTTCGGACTTTTCTTGCAGTTTCTCCGCTTCTGACGTCATCTCGGACAAAGTTCGTCGACCAAAGCTCGACCGTGTGGACGGGGCCTTACAGGAGTCACGACCCTTCAAGAAATACTAATAGCCAATATTGATAAGATTACTTTTAAAAAATACATTTTACTTTAATCAAAAGCGATAACTGGGAAATAACTGAATAAAGTTGATAATCTGAATTATATACGAAATTGTGCTTGAGCGTGTGTGTGTCAGAGAGAGAGAGAGAGAGAGAAATTATGTATGTGTGGCAGACAACTGGTGAACGAGTGAACACAAGTCTCTCTCTCTCTCTCTCTCTCTCTCTCTCTCTCTCTCTCTCTCTCTCTCTCTCTCTCGGGGAGAAAAGCATAGTACATAGAATCATACTGACAGGGCAATATGGCTTTCGTAAAATCTCCAATGAATATTCATGCATTGTGTATCATGCTGACCAAACTCTTAGCCAGGCCGTGGAGATAACCGAACTAAATCGGATTCGAATACTACGTCCGTCAAGCTGGAACGGTTGAATTTTTGGCTGGAATAGTTTACATATTTAATATTATATATATATATATATATCTATATATATAATATATATATATATATAATAAAATTCAAGCTAAAAGAAGGCACAGAAAGAATGGTGCCACACTGAATTAAGTGTTCCAACACTGACCAAGCTTTCTACGTCCCCGACAATTATATTAACGCAGGGAGTGCGAAAATAAAGTTTCACAAAAGTTCAAGGCTAAAATCTTAACATAATATCATTCGCTGTTGTAAAAGTTATACGTTAAAAACCTTGTTTAAACTGTCATCTGAAAAACCTTGAAAAAAATATACACCAGAGGAGACCAATTTGATGGACCAAATGAGCGCTGTCAAACACATTCATTGCTGTTAGGCTGAAAAGCAGTTGTAGAAGTAATGGCCACATAAAGACCGACGCCAGATAAGGTTTCAGGCAAGACAACGGGGAGAAAAGAACCAATTCAACTTTAAATTAACCCTTCCAAAAGAAAACAGCGTCAAAACTTTATGAAGTTAACATTACTTACAGATCGCTCTATATACTGGAGACGCCATATGGCTGTACGGAGGCAAGCAGCACGGACTTAAGTCCTAAATAAGAAGCCAACATTTGAAAACTAAAAAATACCGAGACTTATTTTCGGTCTAGCAAAAGACTAAGTCTAGATATGCAAGATGGTAAAGAATAAATTTTGAAAAAACTGGAAAAATGATGATTCCCAAATCCCACCCTAGTGAAACAATGACTTTGTTGACACACTCTCTTAATAAGTTAATAAAATTCAAAAGCAATGCAAAACACCCTGTCAAAATTCAGTACGAACAAGTGATTGAAAAATTATTCACTATTAAAATAAATTACTAATAGCCGACCTGTCTCAACACTCGATGGAATCGATGGATAACCGTAAGTTCAGGTCTCCACTTTGAGGAAGAAAGTTCTCTATTAAGATTTCGTACACCATTTAACATTTGGGTGCGATGTTATTGTAAGCCTATTACTATAGTACATTCACATCAGCCGTACATTTGATGTCTAGGCCAGTCCTATACGACGCTCCTGATTGGAGAGAGTTCACATAGGCATCCTGAAAGACTTATCCCTCAGGAGATGGGGAGCATACATCCTGCCTATGTGAACTCTCGAGAGAGAGATTGATTCCAGCCGTGTGATTGGTTAACAACAGCCAATCAGCAGCGTCGTAAGGAACCGGCCTAGACATCAAATGCACGGTTGATGTGAATCTATCCTAATGATACTGGGTCTCACCAATACTCTACAGTAGGCTATTTGGCATCTCAAAACACGGGCGCACAATATTATTATGTTATTATTGTTTGTTAGTAAGTTATCTAAACTCTTACATTGCTGTATTTGAAGAATACTGAATAGTGCACATAATAGATGTAGCTTCTTGCCTAGTTACTTAGGCATTGAATATAGGTCTATTGCCTAATTATTTTTCAGTAATCACTAAGAAATTCTATTATAATCAAACCCATACATAGGCCTATAGGCCTACAGAAAAAAATCAATCTCAAAAACGAAAAAAATAGGCTAGCCTAATTAAATCAAAATCAGAAAACTTGAAAACAATCAATTTGATACAAATTATGAATTATAATCACAATAGAAACTATTCCATAAGATAATCTGAATCAGATAGGCCTATTATTTAATTATCGTCTTACTCATGCCTGTTTATCAGAATTCAAGTTTTGCTTAACATGGTCTCTCTCTCTCTCTCTCTCTCTCTCTCTCGTACATAATTATTTCCCAGTTAGCGCTTCAGATTATGATATGTAGGTAAATTCAAGATTGAATGTGAGATAAGGTGAGTTACACCGCGCATGGTGCCGGGAGCTCAGCTGTGCTCTGAGACGTCACCTGGAGACTCCTGAGTGTATATGTGACGCTGTCCTGTAGCTATGATCTTGACCATCAGCCTTATTGTTCATGCCTCTTTTTTGAATTCCTAACATTGCATTTATGAAAGTAGGCTAATATTAATGTCTTTAAGGCTATATTTCCAAAATAAATACATATGATAGGGAATATGATAGCAATGGAAATAAAATTTACGCATGTCATAAGCTTTATTCCTAACATTTCATTGGCAATCTTATTGCAATTAAATCTCTCTCTCTCTCTCATTCGTTTCAATCAAGCGATTTTTCAAGATTACTGAACAATTTGTTTTCATCTAATTATAACTTTTCTATGGGATTTCTGCATTCTGTCTCTCATTTCAATCAAATAAATTTTCAATATTACTAAACAAAATTTATCATCTTTTTCACACCTTTGCTACGAAATTTTTCCTTCTTAGAGTTAATATTTTAATTATAAAATGAAGCCTACATCTAATAAGAAAAAAAAAACACTGCCTCCTCCGGAACATTAATATTGGCGGCCTTGAATATGTCATTAAGATTTTAAACTGCGAAGACTCCTGGTTTTAGAGCATCACCGTGAAGAAACCCAAACAGATGAATAAACTCGCTATAATGGGAAAGGTAAAATCATGTATGCAGTTGAGAGTTTCTGATGACGTGGTGTGGTTGGGTTCGGCCATGGTTCAGCTCGCTGAGAGAGAGAGAGAGAGAGAGAGAGAGAGAGACGAGGAGAGAGGGAGAGAGAGAGAGAGAGAGAGAGAGAGAGTGGGGGAGGGGGGGGCCTCAGTTGCCGGGTTGGAAATTTTTCAGTGGCTGAGGTATTTTAAGACATTTTATGGTATCCAGTATTCTTGGTTGAAGATCCGCTTTTGATCGTGAAGGTGCAAATTGTGAAAGTACGATTTTCTCATGAGATATAGTTTCTTAAAACAGAATATCCACTAAAACATATCGTGATGCTTTGCATTTGAGTTTTTAATTGGTTAAAACTTGTGTGAAGTACACATGATTTTTTTCTAGGAGACTGTGAATTTTCTGATTTTCATATTTAAGGACTTATCTGTAGTTTTGTTGTTTTCTTCTGTAAAGTTTCAGCCTCTGTCACAATCCCGAATTGTACATCTTGGGTCAGCGGTCATGTCTAGACGAGAAGCCCATTTGACTCCTAACTGTTGCAAGGGCGTTAGCAGGACACTGGTTTCAAAAGATTTGCTCACTGGTACATTTTCGGGTATAATGCAGCTATGTCGTCTAGTGGCATTTTCGTTATTTTAAGCGCAGCTATTGCACGTCCTTTGATCGATAACAAACGTCTAATGATGAATAATATAGATTCTTAAATACCAGTCCGTTGTCGTCTCTGTTCAGATAAGTTAACGTTGCTATGTCGTTCCGAAAACCGTTAATCTACTATGAGATTCAGGGCCTCTGTAACACGGTTTTTTCGCAATAACTTTTTATCTATGCATTTCATAAATATAACGCTTATTCAGAATACATATTATATCAACACATTAATTTTGAGTGTATTCTGCACTACGTAGGTTGAATAAATTTGGTACTTATAATGTAAAAGTGACCTTTTTTGAAGACGGGCCAACTTACTCAGAGAAAAGGTTTCGAACGCACTCGTTACATAACTTATGACATCATTTCTTCCCTCTTTCTCGATGGATGATTGGCTATACGTAACGAAGGCTAAACCTCTGGCAACAATGACATTCAAATTTAAATACAAGCAAAGCAGTACACCTTTATGAACTCTGGAACCTCTCCACTGATAATTGTCATAATGAACAAACCAACAAAATATGTTAATAAATACAAAAACACTTCGATTATTAGTCTAACTCCCAAAATAAGTTTCCAAAGAAATTACAGTCTACTTTATAGGTCACAATCAGATTGACAAGATGTAGGGAATAGTTGGTAATTACCAAAACATAGTAGACAAGCTTGATTTGATAACTGCTATATCCAATGTCAAGCAATTTTTATTTATTGGCTATCTACCTATTTACTGAAAAAAAAATAGCCGGTACCGTATATTGGCTTTAAACCTTCACCAATAATTATCGTCAGAATGGTGACTTCATGAGGTTCTACCCACTTTCACCTCCTTATAATTCAGGATAACACTGAAGGCTACCATGGGCATTGTTGGATTAGAAAATTTAACTTCTGGCTATAAAAACTAATTTCTCGAGTAGTTGTAAGAAGTGCTAAATGATCCTCAAGGATCCCAGCAGTTGGTCTAAACGTTTAATTCATGTATATTACTGCTATACTGTTGTGGCACTACTGCTACAGTAGTATTACTACGCTAGCACTGATACCCCACCCACATCTATGAATCGTTCTGCCATTCATAAAGTCTTTGGGTTTCAGAGCCGATGGAATTTCTGTCTGGTGGATGGGCGGGGCAACATTTAGTCGAAAGGTGTTTGTTTACCTTGCTTACGTAATGAATGTTTTTCGACTCTTGGCTCGTAATCATTGGCCATGGCGTCGGCTAGATCATTTTTACTCTATAAAAATTAAAACTATCGGGTTTAGGTTATTGATAATGCTGACAAAATTTGTGTGTGGTTGTAAAATATACATATGTCAACTTTCAGCTACATCCGATGCTTTGACAAGGAGCAAAGTCCAAAAAACCGTGTTACAGAGACCCTGAATCTCATAGTAAACGCCTGCGATCAGTGGTGGGATTCAAATATTTTGTCAATCGGTTCTATTACAAACAGCAAGTCAGTTTGATCCACTTTGGTTCAAACGTTTATCTTGGATTCTAGCAAATAAAGTGCTCAATTATAATTATTTCCCAGATGATATCTTTATATATTGGTTAAGCATCATTATTATGATATTGAGGAGTTTATCCACTAGGCTGTACAGGTAATGAACTTAACATGTATCAGCACATGTTTGATTGTTGTGATTTTTTTTATCTTCATTACTATAATTGTAAATTGTAAATCATATGTATATTACTGTTTATAGATTTTATGAATGTGTATTCTTCGGAAGATAAAAAGTTATTTTATCAAATGCTCTTCTACGAGAGAAAAAACATTAAACCACTTGTTGCAATACACGATAATATTCGTTAAGTCGCTAACCACAAGTTATCGGATGGGATGCAGGCTACTGACTATTAGTAACCAGTAAAAAGTCGTTAGAGAGTATTTATGAAAAGAAAACTGCCCATTTTCTTGTCTTTTATCTGGTGAATTGTTTAATCCAGTCGTTTTCTTCAAAAAGCAAATATTTCTGTCAATCGTTAACAAAAGTTACGAGCAAGGAGATACTGCTACATTTCTTGTGAATAAGTTTAAACTTAAAAGTTATGAATAAACAATATTATTATCATATTTTCTTACACCATTCTCAATTATAAAGATGAGAATGACCTGAAACACGAAAACAGTATAAACATAACGAATATATAGTAAATAAATGCCTGGAAAATTTAATTACAAACCAATTATTTGTGTAATTGTTGTTTCCCATACATTTCATGATTATCGCATTTGTTCGGGGAAAAAATGTTAGAGTTAAAAGTTGTGCGCTCTACTCTACTTATAACTGTCTATTCGGGTGGTCGTTACTCAAGAGTCAACGTATATAGGGTCTACTACGAGGCGGTACTAAAACCTATCCCCGCCCCTTATGAAACGTCACGAGTTACAAAAGGACCATATCTTTATGAAACTATATTTACGATAACATTTTTATATAACTGTTTTTGCGATGGTTTTTTTTATATAAATTTTCCTCTTATTACATGTTGCCGTATACTACGTTAAAGTGCAAAGAATGCTCTTTCAAATGATATATGGCACATTACAATTACGATTACTTTCAAACCCACAAGCGCGCACAGAAAAAATTATCTACGCACACAAAAATGTCAACTTACATACATTCACGTTTCGTAGCGTAGCTGATTAAGGGATGAAGGTAGAAAGAAACTGAAAAATGGATTAGAAAGCTGATAAAATTTACTATATAATGCATAAATAAAATTGATAGGTGTTCTCTGAAATTTTCGAGGAATTCTATAGGTCAAAGACGGACCAAAATGTTTAAATTTTATGTAAATATTTACCACATTTTTCTTACATAATTTTTCATCTTATTACATTTTGCCATATATCATGTAAAAGTACAAAAAAATGCCCTTTTAATTGGTATATGGCACATTACAATTACAATTACTTTGAAACCCATAATCGCGCACAGGAAAAATTATCTACGCACGCAAAAATTAAGCGTTCGTGGGAGATCTGAAATCTAGCCCCGCCCCTTGTGAAACGTCATCAGTTGCATCCAGCCAGACTGACGAATAGCTTTTTGTACTTTTTTCCGAAAATATCATAATCGTTTGAGGCATGCATAATTAATACCTTTATGTATACAGTTTGTGTTATATGTAAAACGGATATAATTGGTAATCAGAACCTTAAAGTTCAAGACTGGTCTAGTAGAGTACAATGTTTCACTTGGAATCTATAATACCAACAACTTATCTTATATAAAAAGTGCCGTTGTCAACTGATTAGTATGATCTTCCCTGGATAGTAACACCCCATGGATTTGCGTGGATCGTTGTCTAGGACTAATATTTCTTGGGGGTTCATTGTCTTTATATGATACTGACAGTCTTTTGTCTATGCTTTTACGGTCATCCCCAACGGGCTAGTACTAAACACGCCGCGAAGGTGGATACTTACTGGGTTAAAATCCTTGTGGTCACAATCTACGTTAGATTCTTTTAGGCTCAATGCGAATGGAAAGATTCCAGGTACCTTTTGTCCTAGAGCGGCAGCCCGGACCAATGAGATAAAACAAACAAGATACCCACTGTAACCCCTATTGGTATTTAGGAATAGACTTGTAAACTCTGAAACTGGCCGTCTGCCGAAAAAATCACAACAATCAAACGTGTGCTGATACATGTTAAGTTCATTACCTGTACAGTCTAGTAGATAAACTCCTCAATATCATAATAATGATGCTTAACCATTATTTAAAGATATCATCTGGGAAATAATTATAATTGAGCACTTTATTTGCTAGAATCCAAGATCAACGTTTAAACCAAAGTGGAGCAAACTGATTTGCTGTTTGTAATAGAACCGGTTGACAAAATATTTGAATCCCACCACTGATCGCAGGCGTTTAGATTAACGGTTTTCGGAACGATATAGAAACGTTAACTTATCTGAACAGAGACGACAACGGACTGGTATTTAAGAATCTATATTAATTCATCATTAGACGTTTGTTAATGATCAAAGGACGTGCAATAGCTGCGCTTAAAATAACGAAAATGTCACTAGACGACATAGTTGCATTATACCCGAAAATGTACCAGTGAGCAAATCTTTTGAAACCAGTGTCCTGCTAACGCCCTTGCAACAGTTAGGAGTCAAATGGGCTTCTCGTCTAGACATGACCGCTGACCCAAGATGTACAATTCGGGATTGTGACAGAGGCTGAAACTTTACAGACGAAAACAACAAAACGACAGATAAGTCCCTAAATATGAAAATCATTAAACTCGCAGGTCTCCTAGAAAAAAATCATGTGTACTTCACACAAGTTTTAACCAATTAAAAACAAATGCAAAGCATCACGATATGTTTCAGTGGATATTCTGTTTTAAGAAACTATATCTCATGAGAAAATCGTACTTTCACAATTTGCACCTTCACGATCAAAAGCGGACCTTCAACCAAGAATACTGGATACCATAAAATGTCTTAAATTACCTCAGCCACTGAAATATTTCCAACCTGGCCACCGAGGCCCCCCCCCCCCCTCTCTCTCTCTCTCTCTCTCTCTCTCTCTCTCTCTCTCTCTCTCTCTCAGCGAGCTGAACCATGGCCGAACCCAACCACAACACGTCATCAGAAACTGTCAACTGCATACATGATTTTACCTTTCCCATTATAGCGAGTTTATTCATCTGTTTGGGTTTCTTCACGAGAAAAGTCAGTAACAGAGGTCTCATATCTCAAAAAACGATAAAAATGGAAGATAAGCGATCGCTGTACCAGTTTGAGTAGTATTTAAAATCTGTTATTTCAAAACTATGGTCAACAAACATATGTTGTCTATCATGAATAAAGATTCCAAACAAATGTACTAAACAACACTTAAGAAATAAATTGCCTATTCAGTGAATCTGATTAAGATTTGAAGATGGAAACTGCAGTTATTCCTTTCGTGAAAAGTTAATCGCAACCTCGATTTAACACACTATATTTGGCATTTTCATTATTATTATTAAAACCATTTCTTCACAATCTTATGAGCCAATAAATGGTTTTGCTGTTTAAATTTAAATACCTTCAGGCGTCCAGTGAGATTAAAGTAATAATCAACTACTTCGAAAGAAACGATGTAAATGACATACCTAAATTTCATAATTATGTCTCGAAATTTTACACGGTTTGGATATTGATGCTGCTGACACGAGTCTTAATAGCTATTTTTATTTTTCTTCTTTTTCAGAAAGCATTAAAATCGATCCGATTAAAATAATCCTTTTCTGTGGTTCCTGATAAAAGCATTCTGAATTTTGAACAGCATCCTACTGGATTTTAAAAGCCTCAAGCCACTGTCGTTATAAAACAAAGACCGCACTATTATACTGGAAGATTGAGAGAGAGAGAGAGAGAGAGAGAGAGAGAGAGAGAGAGAGAGAGAGAGAGAGAGAGAGAGAAATTATTTTGTACAGTATATATTTCCTCTTTTCATTGAGGAAATATATACTGTATAATAATTTGAAACGGCAGGAAAATTAGTAATTCCAAGGACCGTACATAACGAAAAAAAATGAACGGTTAAAAGGTGAGTAAGTCTAGCTAATTGACTTTGGAGCTACTACTGGTTACCTATCCGCTCTAGGTAAGTGCTGTCCGAGAAACGCCCCCCAACACCCTCCACAACACCAAAGTTCAAGCGGACTGGGGAGTTACGAGGCTTCGTTGCCAGTTTGCATGCGTTAACGGAAGGTCAAAAGTTATCAGACTTCATTGAAGGCAGCTCATTAGATAATTATAGCCACATGCATGCGTATCATCCCAGCAGATATCTCTGAAAACAACGGCGAAGTATTGCATTCAAGAGGCCTTAGATTCTACCACGAAATTAAAATAAAAGACTTATTTATGAACATTTCTAGAGACGCCAAAAACCTTTGGAATTGAAAAAGCAATACGAAAGTATTAGATGATCTCAAAACTTTTCGAAGGTTAAGCAGTTTACCTCCAAAGTTACATTCCTATCTTTACCAAAATCTTTATTAGTTCAAATTTGGTAGAATTTTCATAAATAATCCTTCAACGTTTCACATCATCCAACTACCAAACAGTCACAGGAAAACTATAGCCAACATTCAACCTCCTTTCCAGAGGTGACAAGGGTAATTGTTTTTTTTTTTTTTTTTCGACGTTGACGGCCACATTGAGAACGTGGAATGTCCCTTATTCAAGGGCTTACGAACACGTTGCACCCAGAGACTGCAAACCTCTGCTAAAACTAAGCGATGATAATTACAGGAATACATCTAAACATAGCCTTCCTGTCGCAAACTTAACCAAGGAGACTGTGACATCCTTGGAATTTCTCCTCAAAATTTAGTCCCATCTCTCACAAAATCTTATAAATTTTTGTCAACCATGAAGGCCACCTTTATGGTTTAATCATCAGAATAAGTCCAAACCAGACCTTCACATATCCATTGTCAACTTATTATTGAAATCTACCCGCTATCCCATTCCTATCAGTGGTAATAGTTCTATGGGCGAACTGTTCTAAAATGTCATTAAAGCTGATACTAATCAAGGGCAGAAAATATTGTTGTTTCCCGAGTGGTGAAGCATGTACTAAAATTCATACTACATTGGCAACCTAAGCGAACAGAACGAAATTCTTTACATGACAGAACACGTGAATATACAGACAAATAGACTCCGAGCGCTCCTACAAACAGAAAAGCGGCATGAATGTGGCCTAATATAAGTCTCAGATAGCAAACTATAATGTTAAGAAACTTTTTATTGCTATAAACCATAAGGACTGAGACACCAAATTCATAACTTCATCCCTAAACAAATTACCAGTTGTATAAATATAAAAATTACAGCAGACTTCTTAATGGGAAACAAAAGAACACCTAAGAATATAACCATCGGAACACTTACATTTTTAGAGAAGCTTCTTGACTGACAAATGATTCTTCAACGCAGGCCTTGTTCGATATGATGCCAGCGCGAGAGACACGGCTTTCGTTGATGTCTTTGTAACCTAAAAAGTAAAATATTATAATTAAAAATGAATCAAACAAAATGTATATAATTGTTACAACTTTATGGTCGCAACCTGGCCCCCACAACACAGCTTATTCACCTACCAAATCAAGAGCAAGGAATACACAATTAGTTTTGATTAAGAGCGATGGAAAAACAAGCAGTAAAATAGCACACATCATTAAAATAGTGGAAAAACAAATTATAACAAACTTTTGTTACTGTGATCAACTGCTTGACTTCGTGCGGAATTTTCGAGTCGTCCTCCACGCGCTTTGAGTGGTGATCCAAGGGGAGTGATGGGCTTCTATCAAGGACTACTGAGCTATCCTAATGATGAAATAATAATAATTAAAAACTGAAATACTGACATCTCACAACACAAAAACCCAAAACACCAAATAACCTAATGAATAAACTTAATATGCGCTTAGATTATGAGTTTGTTGTACTATCAAATTATACTGAACAGAAAAATGAAATTTATAGAATATATAAACAGGAACCCGCATCACATCTTTATGCAGGCTTCTTGACTCCGTATGAAAATCTGAGAAACAGAGGACTCGCCTAAAAACATTACAGGAGACGATGCCTTGCAAGATGGAGATATCAGCAAAGCTGCGGCATCTGTGTCGGCATCTGTGCTGATTTTTCTCAGATTCTGAAAACTGTAATCAAGAAAGAATAATTTTAGCTGAACAAATTGAAGGGAAATTCAAAAATAGTCTAAGGTTTGGTAAAGGAAATGCCTACGCTATATACTAGACCAGAGAGACCTTCCCAGATCAGTTATCTGTTATCGCAAAGAGATCACGTATACACCCTTTGAACTCCAGTAACCCTAGCAAATAACTTTAATAAAATAACTCATATTCTTGACAATTACATCAAATAATGCCTTAAACTAAATTCAACCTACAAAAATTTGCAATATTTCGTTACGAAGGTCACACGCAGCCAACCTTATTCATAGTTTAAAACCAGACACACGAGAGAGAGAGAGAGAGAGAGAGAGAGAGAGAGAATTCTTTTTAGCTTAAATACTGAACCAACACTCATTAACTATTGATGACTTGAGAATTCACGGGGATTATTTGCTTCACAGCTTCAACAGATCCTAATAATTCCTACCAGCCTAATAGCTCGATAAGAACAACTGGTCGAAGCATGTTCGGGCAGGGTCGGGTCCGTGAACTACTTACCGTGGCGGAGTGATAATGGGCTGGGCAAAACGGTGTTGCGCGGCCTGGCCAACTAAACTGTAAACTACCCGAAACTACTGCGGTCGAAATTTACCTCAAATTAGGATGTAACAGCTTAGAGCTCGTTAAAGATGACCCAGCACGTTTCTTTGTAAGTTTATAACTCATACCAACCCTAAACGGAATGCCCTGTGCAACATTAACCGAGAAAATTCGGAAAACCTATTAAGGGCACAGATTATTCCAAATTCCATGTCAACAAATTTCAAAACACCTTCTCTCCCTTCATTCAATCCTGTTTTTTACTGACGGTGGGGTAATTCTAGGCAATAACTCCGCAACGACTGCAAGGAACGGTCCCGCGAATACGACAGCCACTTGGGATTGGGACATCAAATGTATTTCACCGTGTTCAGTACTAGCCCCTGGTATGTAATTACAGTCGACCCCTCCAAAAATATCCGCAAATTCTTAATAAGCAACCGAAACATATAGGGAACTGTTACTTCCAAAAAATATTAGACGCAGAGTTACTTAGATCTACCGTGAATGAAAAGGATTCACAGTTAAAATGGTGATGATTATGCAAACTCCATTTCAGTATGGTTTCTTATATATAGAACCCCTTTTCTCATTACCTGATACAGGTAATTCGTTACGTTACGGACGGAAAACTAACCCTCCCCCTTTTTACCCTAGAACACCACATGCGATAACTCTTATAAGAATAATTTTTTTAATGGCATCGTGTAATTTCAAGAGTACGGCTTTGGTTTCAGCTGTATATTTCGCCGACACTTGTAGAATCGACCGGTGGTCAAAACTCTATGGATAGCAACTACTTATCTACAGGAAAACAAAAAGCTGTAGATCATAAGTTAACTACTCAGAGAGAGAGAGAGAGAGAGAGAGAGAGAGAGAGAGATCTTCCTAAAGTACAGAATCCCTCACGATAAGAGAGAGAGAGAGAGAGAGAGAGAGAGGAGGGAGAGGGAGAGACTCTTCCTAAAAGTAGCAGAATCCCTCACTATAAGAGAGAGAGAGAGAGAGAGAGAGAGAGAGAGAGAGAGAGAGAGAGAGATCTTCCTAAAGTACAGAATCCCTCACGATAAATGACTATAAAAAACTATAGTTTTGCTCGTGTACCAACGTAACTGATAAGCGTGGTTGCAGCAGCGTCGGTCTGCCAAACAAATTTTTGTAAATTACCCAAGATGGAAATTTACACAGCATAAATAAAATGGCTCGCATGAATGTAAATGCATGAAACTCAGGTGCAGGAATACGACGAGATTGCTAAAAGAGTAATACTTGTTGGGCCCTGAAATCGAACTGCCTTTGTTTGTCACCTCGCCCTGAGTCTGTGATCAAAGTTGAAAGGCTTCAGTAACGGCATGCTCCCGACGGTAATGCACATGGAACTTGCTAAGCCTCGTTCGCTAACAAAGCTTCCACCCAGCCACAGATGGAATATCTCAAAACAAACGGGAACCTTGAAATACAGACAATTTTTCAGCTAAAACCATTTGCAGCCCTCAAAGAGTAGTTCACGAAACCATCACCTGACCCTAAGGAGCACCGGGGTTCTTGTCCAAACAATGTTGTGCCTACACTAATTAACCTACAGCCGGATATTAAACAAATTTGCTAGCCATTGGAAACACAAAAGATAACAGTTACTTACAAAATATTGCAAGCTATAAACATTTTTTCAAATTTGTCTGTAGGGATTCAATCCCAAATCAAGTATCAAACGCACATAAACGTTGTCTTTAAGAAAAGTTAGTAAAGAAACATGTACAAGAAATAAATTAATGGATATATCTACAAAGCAAAAGGAAACGATAAAATGTGAAAAATTATGACTGGAATTCTCAAGAAGTCATCCCAAACGAGCAAAACAGACGGTACAGCCACTATCACGACTGGAAAGCCCTCTTGCAATAATCAGGAACAAATCTTTTCGACCTGACAGGCAATCTCTGTACTTTAGTGACCAACGAGGCTGTAAGGGATCCGTGTGAACGTTTTGGATTGATGAATCTAAAAATAATTCGTAGCTTATCATTTTGTATTCAAATATTAATGGTAATAATAAAATTCAAAGACACCAACACAAAGACTTGATTTATAAATGGACGTTGGATAAAGCAGTTCTTAAACTCTCAAATACAGAGATGAACCATTCTTGAGTTAAGAGCCTTCCTCATAATTATATACCACCATGTTTAGAGGAGGAAATACATAAAACATCTATTGACGTTAGAATAACTAAAACCCTCAGGGCAATTAGCTTTCTTGATTACACGATTGCTAAAATCTGTTCTATATCTTATTAATTTGACCTCAGGAAATAAAATAATTAGAGATTTATTAGAACACAATGGTTTATACCTGTTAGTGCGGAATATGGTTAGATAAATAGAAACAGAAATAATAATCAACAGCAGTCGTGCATCAAACCCGAACAAAAAATTTATTTTGTATTATTTTTAAAGCTCACTAAATTATTTCATATAAATCTCACTTTTCATATCGAAATATTACAAGCTAAAGTATAAAATATTCACCACCAATAAGGACTAGTCTGCTACAAAATTTTAAGTATTCGTGAGTTATAATCCAAAGATCTCTACTATGTGGTTCGGGGAGATGTTGATTGCTATAATGGCTAGTGCAAACCCTAAGAACAAGGGAATATAGTTCAAACTTTCCTTATCATTCGTAACAGGTCTACCGTCTAGTGGTTGCATTGATCCCTTAAAGACGGAACTAGTGGATTTGAAAGGTGCTCTTTTTTTAGATACTATTTTTCTTTTTTTATTGTGCTATAGGATTCAAGTCAGGTTATCTGATTTGACTACTACCATTATTTAAATGAACATAACTAGATTCCTGCAATAGTCTTACTCCAAGCAAGTATGTGAAGATTGCACTGCGCCTACTTGATTGATGTCGGTAATATCTATTAGGAGTAGAGCACGGCCTTTCATTTTGCTTTCAAGAAATGGCAAAATTTAAATGCTGATAAATAAAAAATATCTATTTCGAGCTGTTTTAATGATTCTATCTATTTACTTTCATTGCGAAAATGTGACGAAAAATCTTCTACTTTTATTGCTCTCTGATACATAACTGACATGCGCAACGACCCATTCTCTAAATACTGAAAAAACGGGATGATTCTCCATTTGAACAACTTGCAAGAGCTACAGAGGAATGGAAAGTGGCCGAGGAATAAGTTATTGTAAAATATTCCCAAAGTGAAAACAGATACAAAATAAATACAGAATACTTTTTTATAAATTGTGGAAGTTCTTTACTTTCGGTATGACTATCTTCAGTATTTAACTGTTCAGTCCGATACGTGTCAACAGTCGATATTTTATTCTGCCAAACTTTCATTATTGTTCGGCCATCAGTTGTTGAGGCAATAACAACAAAAGATAAGGAGGGATATAATTCATTAGGTTTCTGAGACTATTAATAACTTATCAATGTAAGTAACATTAAAGTATTTTATTTATTTTACAGAGTAGCCACTGGGCTCGCACACTTGTTCACGCTCCATTTATCACGTCCTTACAAATTCCACACCGCCTACCCCCCGGCCCCGACACCCCCCCCCCCCCCCTCACAACCCCGACAAAAACCTTATACGTAGTTTTATTCGAGGGAGTCTTTGAATTTTGGGGCGCTTGATAAACTGACTCAAAAGTTGGTTTGTGTCTTTCTTTCCAGTGAAGAATTACTATTAACTGTCATTTGTTCCTAAAATGTTATGGATGAAAACTGCATAAGTTATCGATAAACACATTTTATTACCTAGTCCATTTCTGAATTAATTGACTGAAATAGTCCTTATTAGATCATGGAGCCCACTGTCAGATTCAGAGAAATGGCTTAATATGGAATAAACTGAAGTTAAAGGTATATATATACCTTGGTCACTACAAAGCCTGGCGGATCCAGTACCCTGAGCAGATCCTAAATAGGATAGTGATGGAAAACAAGGCTCTGCCTATATATATATATACACAAAAGGCACATTTTCGGCAATTTTACAGGCTGCTCTAAGAGCAAGAGCCCGTGCCAGCACAAGGCTGGATTAATCTTCAATAACAACAATTTTCGGCAAAGACTTTACTTGCTATTTAGTGTAGGCATAACCTGGTGTACTACTTATCATCTTCCCTGTCCAACTTCACGAGAAGAACTGAAACTCTCTTCTCATCCCGCGAGACCATCTGCTGGAACGTGAAACGATAAATCGCTTCCTTGTGAGACTTTAGGGTGGAAATCAGCGCAAACTTTTTAACCGTTCAATAAATTTTCCCTTCGAATTTTTCATCTTTTTTTTGGTGGTTTTTCCTTTTCCTTTTTTGTTTCTTATAATGTTCCAATGTCAGGTTATCCGGATCTAATATCCTCTGAGAAATGAGGTCATGAGATGTCATAAAGAGCAGAGACTGGGTCACTGCGACAAGGGACTTGGGGAGCCAAGATGTTTGCTACCATGAGAGAGAGAGAGAGAGAGAGAGAGAGAGAGAGAGAGAGAGAGAGAGAGAGAGAGAGAACTTACTGCAGTTAACATTTGGGTGGCCGCATTATTTTTTAGTGTATATGGTACGCGAGATACTATAATAAAGTTTAATAACAGAGTAATTAACTCAATAATGGTGGGTGAAATGGGGTTCATGTTCATGGGGCAAAGATGTCGATAATAAGGGACTGTTGGAGCGTGACTGGAATAAGGGAACCTATAATGGCGAAGTAAAGAAAGGGGAAAATGGGTCACTGTAAAAATGTAAAATCACTATTCATTCAGATAGATATATTGCGTCAACGAAAGAAATTTGAGATGATATGAAGAGTCTAGATAAAATACTTTTTGAAATAACGAAAAACAAATAAACCCAATAAATTATTTAATATAGACTTTTTCGCGTCTGCATGAGATGCCTATTATATAATATATATATTTACCATTATATCTATATATATATATATATATTATATATATATATATATATATGATATTATATATTATATATATATATATGTGTGTGTGTGTGTATGTGGATTTCTGATATACACTAGCGCACATAAAATTAATGTCTTGGTGTAATTTAACATACAAAATGTATTCGGAAATCTATTCTGAAGAAAGCAAAATAAGATAGCGAGAAACTGAAATTATGAAGAATTTTAGATAAATAGACAGTAATTGCTAATTAAGAATTTCTAATTCAATATCTGGAAAATCTTCGACATTTTCTTTGAGCTTTCCGATAATAAGCCCGTTGAGCATTATATACTCTAAGATGACTTTATTCAGCAGTTAGAATAATGTACAGAGAGAGAGAGAGAGAGAGAATAGACTTCCAATCCTTTACGATCAACATTAATATCTTGCTTCGAGTTATTATTATTTTCTGGTCAACGATTGACCACTACAGTCTCTCTCTCTCTCTCTCTCTCTCTCTCTCTCTCTCTCTCTCTCTCTCTCTCTCTCTCTCAGAGGGAGAGAAAAGTATACTCATACCGAAGAGAAAGATACAGCAAATCAACGCAAGATTAAAACGCGCGACGCCTGAACTGTTCATACACGTAGTCGGTTAACAACAGGTTTGATATCAAATTTTCTAAGACAATGAATGTCAACACTTCGAAAAACACATGGAAAACAGGAAGTCATTTGTTTCCCTGCAGAAATAAAGTGATCGCTGCAGAAGAAACAACTGTATAGAGGTACGAAATTCAAACCGATAACAGATTGGTAATCTTAGAGAGCAAAATATATAATGATTTAGACTGACGATGAGCTGATGTTAAAGATTACCTCATAAACTGTACAATGCTAATAAGCAATTCTGATATTTCTTGGCCATTTAACAGAGATACTTATAAATCAAGTAAAATGGAAAAAAAAATCTCTCTTGAAAAAAATATTTCACCTTTCAGATGATATTCTTCTCAGGGAATGGGAAAGACGTCAAGTCATAGGTCATAAGAAAACCTTTTTGTGAGAATAATGATGTAACAACTGAATAATATTCAGTCGTAAATATTCTAGAAACAAAGAATATCAATTGCCGCATACTTATCGTACGCGCTAATTTATAAACTGAAAAACATCGAATAGCCTATTAACAACTAAGAATGGAGAATAGATTGTTGACTGTAGTGTTGGAAACTAACACTTGAAATAATAAGAAGGAAACAGAAGGAATTCTTACAGCGGCGCAAGATCAGGCCCTAAGAACCAGATATGTCTAAAGAACAATAGATGGAAATAACATCTTACCCATATGCAGGAAGTGCTATATGAAACACGAGACCATAAACCACATAGCAAATAGCAAGCGATGTCCGGCACTTACACAGAACCAGTACAAAAAGATATGATTCAGTAGCAAAAGGCCTCCACTGGAGCCTGTGCAAGAAAACACCAGCTAGCTGGTGGTACGAACTACGAACACCAACCAGGAGTGATAGAAAACGACCGGGCAAAGATCCACTGGGACCATGGTATCAGAAACAGATAGGGTGATACGTGCCAATAGACCAGACACGACGTTAATTGTCAAAATCAAGATGAAAGTATCAGTCATTAATGTCGCAATACCATGGTACACAAGAGTTGATGAGAAAGAAAGAAAACATTTATAAGTATCAAGACCTGAAAATAGAAATACGAAGGATATGGGATATGCCAATGGAAATTGTACCCATTATCATAGAAACACTAGACACGATCTCAAGATCCCCGGAAAGGAACCTAGGATCTACATCAGGAAGATTTTTATACAACAGATCTTCCACGAAAACGGTTCAAATAAATAAGAATTAAATCCTCACAATATTTCCAAAATATTTCCAGGACTTTCTTGATCCGACCTTTCTTGGTTTCGTGCGGCTCTTATCCAAATGAAGTAGGATAATACAATTTCCAGATAGTGACGTGGAAAAGCAATAAACTTCGCCGGCTTCAAGTGGTTTTAACATTCATGAATGTCTAGCATTATCATGCACTCTCATATATATATATATATGTATATATATATATATATATATATATATATATATATATATATATATATATATATATTTATTTATTTATTTATATATATGGTGATCATGATGATATTGACCATTAATATCAATATTGTTACTTTGATTACTATTTTTTTTATGCAGATGCACTATCACAAACACTTGCAATAAAATTTCATTGCTTTTTAATAGACACTTTCGTGTGGCGATCGCTTTCCTTCGAGAAAACAAAATACTTGTGGCAAAAGGAAAGAGTTCCAGTGACTTGCTGGAAAAGTCCCTGGATAGTTATTCAGTAAAGAGAATTAGAAACTTTTCCGCTCTTCCAGAATAAATGGTTTTCCAGCTGCTCCTTCCTCTGGAAAGTTTACAAATCGGATTTGTATACTCGCTCGGTCTCAAAGATCCGAATTTGGCGGTGAGTTCATTAATACTAGCCGTGGTGCTCGTCTTAAATCTGAAATCATTCTTCGCTTCGCTATTTTTTCTTTGTTAACAATTAATTGAACTGTTGTGGTGGTGAGCGTTATGAGTGTAATTATTTTTATTAATACTTTCTTCCCGATGGTATTTGTGTTTGGCTCTGCCAGTCGCTGTCGGCATCATGACATGAAATCTTTCGAACACTAAAAAAAAAAAAGTCTAGTAAGCCAGATTAAAATACTGTTTACATGATGGTGTTATTCCGAGTCTGAATTTTGATTCGCCATCTTTTTACCATTTCGTCATGAATCCAAATATATTCTGAGGGACATCGACGTGTCCTGGTCCCTTTGGGAACAAAACTCGTTAATCGTCTTCAAATAAAGGACGTGAGCAAATAAGCTAACTTCACTGAAGCATTGGCAGCAAACGTAGTCCTTGTTCGCAGTGATTGCAGTAATAATAATATCTAGTATATGTTATCAAAATAACTATTGAGAAGTGGAATAACAGCCGGGGTCATCAAATTAAAGACAAGGTTTCGCCTACACCTGTCAAGGAGTATTGCCGGACTTACATGAATATAATTATTATTATTATTATTATTATTATTATTATTATTATTATTATTATTATTATTATTATTATTATTATTATTATTATAGTTTAACCAGACCACAGGGACCGTCACCTGAAGGAGAATGAATTTCGTGTAATCCTCTAAAGGCACGACCCCATCAAACAATTAGGCACACGAATTAGCCTTGCCATCTCTCTTAAGAACAGGTAAATGTCTTAAATGACGATGAAAATAAGCTAGCCAACATAAATGATTTTATCCATACCGATCGTAGCCTACACAAGCTATACATTTTTGAGGAGGATGTCCACATTCCTCCTACGTCGCGGTGACAAGAGGATCTCCAATACTCTGCAGTGAGGCACCATTCATGATCACTCCAGGAGAACTAACCGGTTGATGTGACCTAAGAGGAAGACGATCTTCAAAACATGGAAATAATCAGCGCTGCAAAGAACAGAACCAACACACGGCACGAAATGCTCTCTCACACCCCGATCATGAATTCCTATTATTACCCACCACTCGAAACTCAATAGGACGTACTGCAGGACACTCCAGGAGCCACTCAGTCACTCTAGGCAGCGGGACTTGAGTGCTCTCTATACAATCTAAAGCCATCACTCCGCTTAGCTAATCAGAAAGCTACCATATTCCCTCAAATTTGTACTTTTATATACATTAGTTTCCGTTCCATTTTACTTATTCCCCACTTGAAGATAAGAGTCAGATTTTAAGGAAAAAGGTAAAGGGTGGGGGGGGTGGGGGGGGGAGAGAAACGTGTATAGTCAGTCACCGTATTTCGTGAGAGATTCTTCCTCCTCTGCTCCGTCTCCCAATACATTTATTTCATCGTTTTTCCACGATGACTCTCGTGTCATTTTCCATGCTCTTGAACGGTTATGCTCTCTCTCTCTCTCTCTCTCTCTCTCTCTCTCTCTCTCTCTCTCTCTCTCTCTCTCTCTCTCTCTCTCTCTCTCCCTCTTCCCTTAACTTCTTTCACTGACACTTAATTTGTCTCAAATTTCCTTACATTATTCATAACGTTATGTAGCCTGAAAAATGAAAGAGATGATTCCGAATAAATCTTATGATAATAAACAATTTAACTTGCAGAACTGATTTAGTCTATTAACTTCGTTTAGACGTTTCAGACATTTTCTTCAAAGTCAATTTTGTATTAATTCCTATACACGAAACTATAACTTCCTCCAAACACCACAATCTTCATAATTTGATTTATCATTCTCCCCTGTCTATTCACCCTTCTGGTATTGCATGACAAGCTACAGTGAACCCTTTAATCACACGTAATCTACAACACTGATCTCAACATGAGATTCCTACATCTGACTATCACAATCTACAACATTGACCTCAACATGAGCTACCTATGGTCTCATAGTCACTACTACATCATCTTTTCCTATCTCCCTTTCTCGCCTCGGTCAATGATGATAGGTTTATTTTACATAACCATAAAAATATATAAGTATTTTCCAAAAACATTTAGCGAAATATATGACCTTTTTCATTCTTAAAGCGAATCATATTTCATTCTTTCCTTGCATAGAACCCTTAATTAGTTTATGAACTGATTTTTAACGTGTTTCTGTTTGTTTTCTTGAGCAGTGGAAAAAGAAGTGTCTATTATCACCTTCGAAAAAATAGTTTCTATTATCACCTTCCCTGCCCAAATGTGAGAGGGCCAAACGCCTTGTCCAAATAGCCTCCATTAATTCTCTGCCACAAACCCACACGTTACACTCACCCAATGGCTCTTTTTTCCTCTCTGCAGTTTCTCCGCAATTTTCTACATTCCTTAAAGTTTGGAGCGCGCATGCGTACCTGCGCGTATTCATATAGTTATGTAAAAATATTCATTCATTTTCGTATCTTTTTTTTTTTTACTAATTCAACATTTCATAAATGTACCGTGAATATTTACTAGTCTCTTTGAGAATAACACTCATCCAGAAAGATCTTTTGAAGTCCGGTGGTTACTTCTACTTAAAAGTACTGTTTTAACAGATGAAACCGTTTATTTGATCATTTTACTCTCCCTGTTTGCTTACATTTTTCTTTATTGTTAAATGATTATTTTATCACATTTATATAATTTTCGCTTTATTGTCTGATATAGTTAAGCATGGATTTTTTTACCTCTCGCTAACTTAATAAGCCAAACTGAAGATTCTCTCTCTCTCTCTCTCTCTCTCTCTCTCTCTCTCTCTCTCTCTCTCTCTCTCTCTCTCTCTTCTTATGGATATATATATATATATATATATATATATATATATATATATATATATATATATATATATATATATATGAGCTCGTAAGTCTACATACGGTTACACTGTAAATACATATGTGTAGTTTTGAAAAATGAAAAATTACTAAGGTGATATTGACTTAAAAGAGGAAAAGAAAATTTGGTCCCCTTCATTTTTGTTGCTTTCTCAAGGAATATAAATGCCAATAAACAGGCCACCATCGAGCCGTGACTGACAGTTTCATGGGCCAAGGGTAAGAGTTTCATTCGCCGTGGCTGAAAGTTTTAATTTCGGCGCGTTTTTCCCTTCTACATATCCGGATGAGCAGCCAAATGCGAAAGGTAAATGAGAAGCAGTCCTTTCCTCCCCAGGTCCCTCACCAAGAATTCCTTCTTTATCAGCTCTCGCAACGCCGCCCACAAGGCTGTTCTTGGGAAAGAGACAAATTGGTTCTCTCGCGATCGTTGTTTTTCAGCGAGTAAGACATCTATCTATCTGTTTCTTAGCCGCCTTCTCGTTCTGGGATTTTCTATTTTCTCTCAGGGAAAAGTTGCTTGCGTCAGTATCGATTGCTGTATTTCATTCAGTCACTATTTTCACATCGGAGTGAGTTTAAAAGTACTCTATTTTATTTTATTGTAAACAAAACCTTGTAGCGGGATAAAAAATCCTGTCATGGTATTCAAGGTATTTAATATCACTTTTTTTTAGAATCAATTGTTACATTCAAGAATCGTTTTTAATTTTAATATATTACTACCAATAAGTAGTTAATCAATATTTCAGAAGAAGATAAATAGTTTGTTGAACTATATGTAGGGAAATAGGCATATTACAGTAAAACTGCTGAGGTCAGTACTAATTTCTTTGTTATTTCAACAACGGTTTATTTCCGTAAAATTTATGAACATCTGTTATCAATGATTACTATGAAGAGTGACGTGAGGAATGAGGTTCTGCCCACGTAATCAGTCAAACAGAAAATTGAAGTATCGTCCAACGTTCGAACGGTACCATTCATCCCAACAAGTTCCATGTTTATATACTTGAGATACCAGCCTGCCTTCATTTCTTCAGGGCTCTCTCTCAATCTCTTTTTCATGAACATTTGGTCAAGTATTCTATCTTGTGATATCAAAAGTGCTTATCATTATTTACACGCCAGTAACATAGCTATATTCAAAGTCCTCAATCACTAACTTCACTTGCAACGAGTTTGCTTAACATTCCTCCGAGAATTCCTGTGATTACAACTGTTAATTAACACAGACGCAAATTGCACAGGGCAACGGAATTCCAGACACTTCCGCTGATTTCAAGTTGGTCGAGTGCGCTCAAGACATCGTTGTGGACGGGAGTTAAAACAAGCACCGTTTTCTAATGAATGCAAAGCACGAAGACGTATTTCCTTCGGGTTGCGTGGTGTTTATGCAGGAACTTTATGGCGGAGTTGAACATTCCTAGTTTGCTAAGCCGTCAAGAACCTTTTCCATTCAGGTACTAACGTTCTCTTTCGTCTCCCTCAAGTTTTCTTCTTTTTTCCCCGTCAGTTTTTATTCAAATTTGATAAAGAGAGAGAGAGAGAGAGAGAGAGAGAGAGAGAGAGAGAGAGAGAGAGAGAGAGAGAGATCTGTAATCACAGAAGGCATACTCAAACTGGACACAGAGGCGACAGATGAAATCGACTTGGGAGAATGAGTCTCCGATAAGGAATGACGAGAACACCATAACGAACGAGAGAGGAAGTTGAGTAACAATATTCCAAAGACTCTTTGCACTGAGGAAAATGAATAAACGATAAACGCTTTCTTTTTCACAAAGAAAGTCAAGGGTCAGCCGATGAAAATTATGCTCAATATCGTCCGAGTGTTTTGTAATAGTCAACAAATGTGAGACTTTCATGTCAACAAAGCTTTGACATTCAAAGAAACATTGTGCAAATATTTCTTCCTCTAAATAAATTAGAAAAAAATAGTACCTAGCATACAAGGGAGCCACAGATTCAAAGGCGAGGACGGGTGGATAGCCAGACTATTAAAACCCCTTTGTTCCTCTTTTGACCATAGCAAAGAGTAGAATACCGGACATATGTCAGATGAAGTAGGTCGCAACTAAGGTGGAAATAAGCATGAGAATGGCAAACTGCCACCCCGCCCCCCCAACAAAAAAAAAATATGTCGAGGAAAAAAACATCCATATAAGCCATATAAAGATTTTCGAAATCACCATAAGAGGCGCTTACTAGCTCCAGCTGTTTCAGTCAAAATTAGCAATGAGCCACTTAACTTTAGACTAAATTATTAAAGAACTTTTACCAAGAATAATCAGAAACAGGGAAACGGCAGTTAGGCTCATTGTTGGGAAATATGATTCGGAATAGACAGCTCAATATCAACCAATCTCTGTGCTGGAAGATAAGATTTCAAGTCGATACAGTGTAACAACAAAATAATAGAAGAAAAGAAGCCCAGCAATTGGAATGAATTAGCTATTTACTTATAAAACGACACAAATTCGGAAAGTAAAAATATTGATTACTCCGTGGTTATACTATACTAAGTCAGTTTCATAAATGACATAATATTCTAAACTCATTCGAATTTTCTAGGCAAGAGAGGTAGGTTATCAAGAGGGCAAGAAGTACTGAAAACTACTTCGTTGCTCCATGGTTGCCGACAGTTACAAGGAGTTACAAGGATTAGGATATCTTACTAGACCATTTGAGGAGACATCTTGTGCTCACTTATCTTTAGGTGCAGGTTTTACTTTTCATTCATAGTGTCTTAATGATCTTGTCTAGCTTTCTTTTAAACTCTTCCACACTCTTGCTGTTTACAACTTCTGGTGGCAGTTTATTCCGTGTGTCGCATATCTTCAGTTCTAGTTCTAGTTTCCATCCATGATTTCTTGTCTGGATTTCGTTTAATGTGGAGAGGTTACTGTCTACTTTTGTTATGCCTTTCAGTATTTTGAATGTTTCTATTAGTTGTCTTCGCAATCGTCGTGTTTCTAAGTCATACATGTTAAGGCTCTCTAGCCGTCTTTGGTAACCTGTTTACCTGATGGATGGAATTAATCTTGTTGCTCTTGCTTGTACCCCCTTCTAGTCTATTTATGTTCTTTCTTACTGTTGGTGACCAAAACTGTACTGCATATTCAAGATGAGGTCTAACTATTGATGTATAGAGCTGCAGCACCGTTTCTTTGTTTCTGTTTTTAAATTAGCTCTTTATGTATCCCACTAGTTTCTGTGCGTTCTTTTCAAGCTTTTATGCCATGTTTTGTGAATTTTAAGTCCTTGGTAATAATAACCCCAAGGTCCTCTTCTTGCTCTACACTATTTATGTCATTCCCAATCAGCATGATGCTGTAGTTGGCATGAGAATTGTTTGTTCCCATTTGTAACACTTCACACTTATCCATCCAAGTTTAAAGGAATTTACGATCTTTTTCACCATTCTCCTATTTTCCTTTCATCATCTCTTAAATTTTCCACTGTGTTTGGATCTGTTGCATTTACACCTAGTTTGGTGTCATCTGCAAATTTGGCTGTTATGCTAGTTAAGCCTACATCAATGTCATTAATGTAAATAAAAAACAAGAGTGGGCCAAGAACAGAACCCTGAGGAACTCCTCTTGTCACATCTGCCCATTCTGATTCTTCACCGTTTTTACGACTCTGTTTTGTAATATTTAACCAGTCTTCGATCCAGTCTGCTATTTCCCCTACAATTCCTCAACCTCTAACTTTTATATCATTAGTTTCTTGTGTGGAACTCGGTCAAAGGCCTTGGAAATCTGCGTAGAGTATATCTATTGTTCTACTACTGTCGTAAATACCAAGCATGTTATGAAAAAACTCCAAGAGGTTTGATAGGCAGGATCAACTGTGTCTGAAGCCGTGTTGGTGTTTAACAACAGGTTGTTTCCATCAATGTGATCCGCAATTTGACCTGCAATTATGGCCTCAAAAATCTTACAACGAACTGACGTTAGACAGATTGGTCTATAGTTTCATGGCTCTTCTCTTGGACCTTTTTTGTAAAATGGGGGCACATTATCTAGTTTCCATCCTTTTGGTGCCTTTCGTTGCAATACAGTTTTTCTGTAGAGTTTATATAGGTGAGGAACTATTTCCTCTTTTAACCCCATTTTCTCTTAGATGAATCCCATCCGGGCCAGGAGATTTGAACTTGTGCAATTTTTCTATTTTGTTTGTAACGTCTTCTTTTGTAAATATTATTTTGTAAAGTGGTTCTGCTCCTTCATATTCAATAGCTGGTTCAGGGATTGAGGCAGAGTCTTCAAGTGTGAAAACACTGGTAAAAAACTTATTCAATAATTCTGCTTATTATAAGTCTGAATTCACTAGGTTTCCTCCATTGTCTCTATGAGACCTATGCTATTTTTTCATTGGCTTACTACTATTAACATGTGAAAAGAATTCTTTTGGGTTTTCCTTACAAACTGATACAAGATTATATATATATATATATATATATATATATATAATATATATATATATATATATATATATATATATATATATATATATATATATATAGAGAGAGAGAGAGAGAGAGAGAGAGAGAGAGAGAGAGAGGGAGAGAGAGAAGAAGAAGAATTGCTTGTTTTGAAGAAAGAGGAAACTTAATTTCCTTTTTATATCAGTTCCCACTACAGGTGAAGGAGACGCGAGCATATCGACCGAAAGAGTTGTTCAGTTGTCAAGGTGAAGATTGAATTGTTGATAATTTCGCCGGTTAATTCCGGTCTCAACATTTCCAGTATCAGTACAAGTTTTCAATTAACTGACATTAAATATAAGGACAGATAAACAATACTCTTTATCAACATTCCCCATTCCATGGTAGAAGTAAAAGGGGAAAATTCGTGCCAACCAAAGCCAAAGTTCAAATAACAAGTCAATTTACTCACTCGAGAGGTGCAATGACGCAGTCATTTTCCAGTCACAGGATGTACAGTCACTCATATAAGTTCATGAATGTCCAGGTGCTTGAGAGAGATTTCCATCTCATCCCTTTCTGGATGACAGGTGTCTGGGAGTGCGAAACTGGCCAAATGTTCAACTACCTACTATGAGATTCAGGGTCTCTGTAACACGGTTTTTTCGCAATAACTTTTTACCTACGCATTTCATAAATATAATGCTTATTCAGAATACACATTATATCTACACATAAATATTGACTGTATTGTGCATTATGTAGGTTGAATAAATTTGGTACTTATAATGTAAAAGTGACTTTTTTTGAAGACGGGCCAACTTACTCAGAGAAAAGGTTTTGAACGAACTCGTTACGTAACGTATGACAGCATTTCTCCCCTCTTTCTCGATGGATGATTGGCTATACGTAACGAAGCTACGGTATACCTCTGGCAACAATGACATACAAATTTAAATACAAGCAAAGCAGCACACCTTTATGAACTCTGAAACTTCTCCACTGATAATTGTCATAATGAACAAACCAACAAAATATGTTAATAAATACAAAAACACTTCGATTATTAGTCTAACTCCCAAAATAAGTTTCCTAAGAAATTAAAGTCTACTTTATAGGTCACAATCAGATTGACAAGATGTAGGGAATAGTTGGTAATTTTCAAAAACACAGTAGACAAGCTTGATTTGATAACTGCTATATCCAATGTCAAGCAATTTTTATTTATTGGCTATCTACCTATTTACTGAAAAAAAAAATAGCCGGTACCGTATATTGGCTTTAAACCTTCACCAATAATTATCGTCAGAATGATGACTTCATGAGGCTCCACCCACTTTGGCCTCATTATAATTCAGGATAACACTGAAGGCTATCATTGGCATTGTTGCATTAGAAAATTTAACTTCTGGCTATAAAAACTTATTTCTCGAGTAGTTGTAAGAAGTGCTAAATGATCCTCAAGGATCCCAGCAGTTGGCCTAAATGTTTAATTCATGTATATTACTGCCCTTATTACTGTTGCGGCACTACTGCTACAGTAGTATTACTACGCTAGCACAGATACCCCACCCACATCTATGTATCGTTCCGCCATTCATAAAATAAAGTCTTTGGGTTTCAGAGCCGATGGAACAAGGTGAATGAGTTTCTGTCTGGTGGATGGGCGGGGCAACTTTTCGTCAAACGGTGTTTACCTTGCTCACGTAATGAATGTTTTTCGACTCTTGGCTCGTAATCATTGGCCATGGCGTCGGCTAGATAATTTTTACTCTATAAAAATTAAAACTATCGGGTTTAGGTTAATGATATTGCTGACAAAATTTGTGTGTGGTTGTAAAATATACATATGTCGACTTTCAGCTACATCCGATGCTTTGATAAGGAGCAAAGTCCAAAAAACCGTGTTACAGAGGCCCTGAATCTCATAATAACTCTGCTGTAGAAGTTTCGGTGTGTGCCCGTCCTACGTCACTATACAGACTCGTTGTCCAGAAAGGGGTTGGATGGAATTCAGCTTTATGCCCGGAGACCTCCATGAACTTATGAGTGAATATACAAACGTTTGTGGTCTCATAATGGTTCAAAATAAAGAGCATCGTTTCCAAAAGTTCAGATTTTAAAGAATGTGTCTCTTGATTACAAATTATGGGACTAGAACTAAAAAACCGATATTTATTTCACTAAATTATGACTATCATCTCATAACGACGACATTATGTTAGCCATTCGTGGAAAAGAGAAAATTAAAATTTAGCATCACTAGCAAATAAAGCTTAACGAAATGAATAAATGACATTCCAAGGGAAAATATGAATTACAAATTAATTTAATTGTTCGTTCGTACACGAGACTATTAAAGTGCGGTATCGGTGTAGGTACACACATGCGCAAACACACACACACACACACACACACACACACACATTCTATGTCTCCCTTTAAAAGCGACCAGGATTCAAGAAAAGAAACCCGTTCTCTTGTAAACGTCAATCAAAACTCTTTTGTAAAAAATAAAGAAACAAGGATTAAATTTTACTTGCAATGATTGCTGGGAAGTGAGCAAAAGGACAGACAGAGCAGACGCCTCTCTGCACTACCCCTGCAAGTTCAGATCCGGAGACGGTCAGAACCAGAGTCAAAGTATATAATTTGACTCTGGTCAGACAATTCACCTGCCAGAATACGTTTCAGTAACTAAAGCAATAGCAACAAGCCCAAACTACCCAACATCCACCGGCCACACATAAAAAAAAAAAAAAATAAATAAATAAATAGATAAAATGGGGCTTCAGTAAGGAAAAATATATATGAATAATACATAAAAGTGCGTTACTATAAGATGATGCTTTATTTTGACATGGTGATTGAACTGAACATTTATCCGAAATGCATCAATATTCTTATTTTGGAATATATGTCCTTGGTTTTTCTGGCTGTTCGTTTAACGGGGACAATTATTTTCAGGCTATGAATATATACATCTATCCACGGTCTAGGTATATATACCTAGACCATGCATCTATAAACATAACGATTCTTCTGATGGAACACAAAAGCAAATGAGTTTGGTCTTCCAGAACACATCAACAAAATTACATTGGTACTTTTCCTCTGGACCCTATGAGTTTATTTATCTATTGTGTAGCACAGTAGCTTAATTAAGGAATATAAGGAAGAGAATAGGGGTGGAAAATGACGGGGGAGGAAGACGGGAGATGAGATATGAAAAGTAACGGTAGATTCAAACAGCAAGGCTGACGATAACAGGACGAAGGGAAAGGAAGACCTTTGAGTGTGAAAAGAAGAATAAGGAAGAGTTTGGGAGAAAAGAACGAAAGCAATGAACTTCACTTAGCAGAGTAATGCAATGCGGTGAGAGAGTACGAGAGTGAAGCCAAGTCTACGAGAGTGAAGAACAAAACAATTTGGGAATATACTTCTTGAGATAAGGGAGTCTTGGTGGCAGGTTTGGCATCAAGAGGTAATGATGATGGATGGATCATTACGGGAGATTCCTTCCGCTGGAGATCGTAATGAGCAATTCCTTCCCAAAGATGACACTGATTCACTTCCCTCGTTGGAAAGAGATGGGAGAGGTTCTCCATTTGGCCTTTGTTTTCAAGCGAAAATAATGAAACTCAGTGATGTATAATTCAGTAATACTAAAGATATCTTGGACGATATGAATTCATTTCTATGTTATCTATTTCATTTATTTATGCAATAAAGGAGATTGTTTTGTGTACTTTATCTATATCGATCAGTGAAATAAGATTTTTTTTTAGGAATGTACACTTGTTAAATTATCTACTGATAGTAATATCCTGGAGGAAGTCATGTCAATTCTAACTTAGACCATTTACGCTTACATTCTTCCTATTCTTGTTATGGTTTCGAGTGTAAATACAAAACTTAAAAATCGAGATCAGTCAAACATTTTTATCAAAGTAATAAACTACTACATTGCTTCAAATAAAGTTCGACCAACATGTCTCACAATAATTACCCATCCAGCATCCAATTCACTACTTGCCATGGTTGTTTACTTGTTCTCATATTAGTATCAGCCGGAGAATGGAATACAGAATTTAAGCCAAAAGCCAAGCGCTGGGACCTATGAGGTCATTCAGCGCTGAAAGGGAAATAAACAGTAAGAAGTTTTGAAAGGTGTAACAGGAGGAAAACGTCGCATGATGCTGTTGATGACATCGGTATCACATAAAAGATCTTTCGCTATTAGAAATAAACGTATATTCACATCATACAATTTCATAAAATGCAAAAAGTAAATAACCGGGACATTTTTGTACGTCCTTTTTCAGAAAAACTCAAGCGGTCTCTACGCAGGGCAGAAATCATTATTAACCTCTCAGGTAACACTGGCAGTTCAGCAGCCTCTGCTAAGATTTGTTTTGTTTGTATGGTGTTTTTACTTTGCAAGGAACCAGTGGTTATTCAGCAACGGGACCAACGGCTTTACGTGACTTCCGAACCACGTCGAGAGTGAACTTCTATTACCAGAAATACACATCTCTAACACCTCAGTGGAATGCCCGAGAATCGAACTAGCGGCCACCGAGGTGGCACGCCAACACCATACCGACCACGCCACCGAGGCACTACTTCTAAGAAACCGAAAAGAAAGACAGACAAATCAAGTGACACACAGACAGACAGAATTTAGCATCTGGCACTAAGAAGACGCTTCATTTGGGGAATTCAGGCAAATCTGACAAAGGTTATTATTATCTTCTCTCTTTTTTAACAAACTCATTCATTCACACTGAATAACTCAAAAATGACATTTAATTGCTAAACAAGCTTCCAAAGATGACAATTCCTACGTGTGAAAACAAGATGAGCAAAGCAAAATCAAGGCGTAATAGGATGAAAACCTCGCAGTTGCACTATGAAACAATTGTTAGGCGAGGGTGGACAGTAAGATGGAAGAAAGAGAATATGAACGGCGGTACAGTAAAAGGAATAAAAGTAGTTGCAGCTAGGGGCCGAAGGGACGCTGCAAAGACCCTTAAGTAATGCCTACATTGTGCCGAATGAGGTGCACTAACGGTATTACCTCCCTACGGAGTATATTTCAGTAGGTGAAACCTATCCACATGAAACAAACACACAGGGGCCACTGACTCGAAACTGAACCCTCCAAAGAATGTTGTTTTCAACTTCCCACCGCAGACCCCACACAGCAGCGGTAACTGATCATGATACAGACCCAGTGATATTTCATCGCCCAGGGGGAGACGCGAACCAGCGAAATATGAGTGGCATTCCACGAAGCATAATCCAGTGATAAATAAAACCTGGTTTCAGTAGAAATAGAAATGTGAGAATCGTGAACTCCAAAAAAGGTTCTCGGTGTGGATAACCCCTTCGCTTAAACCTAATAATAATTTTTTTTTTTTGGGGGGGAGTCCATCACTTTTTCTTACTATGTGCGCCGTTTCTAGGATCACACTCTTCTGCATGAGTCCTGGAGCTACTTCAGCCTCTAGTTTTTCCAGATTCCTTTTCAGGGATCTTGGGATCATGCCTAGTGCTCCTATGATTATGGGTACAATTTCCACTGGCATATCCCATATCCTTCTTATTCTATTTTCAGATCTTGATACTTATTCATTTTTTCCCTCTCTTTCTCTTCAACTCTGGTGTCCCATGGTATTGCGACATCAGTGAGTGATACTTTCTTCTTGATTTTGTCAATCAGCGTCACTCTGGTCTATTTGCACGTATCACCCTATCTGTTCTGATACCATAGTCCCAGAGGATCTTTGCCTGATCGTTTTCTATCACTCCTTCAGGTTGGTGCTCGTACCACTTATTACTGAAAGGTAGCTGGTGTCATTATTATTATTATTTTTTTTTTATGCATATGTTGACATTCGTATGGAATAATTCAAAAGAAAATTAAGATACAAATAATTGGTATTCATCCTCGTTACTTGCTTTGTTTTCCGAGGTTCATGCAATGACGTCAAACCAACATATGGCGCGCGCGCGCGCATTTTTTAAGGAGACGAGGGATGATTACCTAGAAAAAACGGGATTTGATTCAGAAATAACTTTAATGAAAATATCTTCGGAGGATGGGTATAGTTTCCTTATAGCAAACCAATATGAAAAGACGAAACACTCTAGTCTAAGTAAATTGCTCGAACTTGCATATTTTATTCAGCCTCAAAAACATCGAAATTTCGCTTCGAAATATTAAAATAAATATAATGAAATTAAGGACTGGGCAGGTTAATAAAAATGAGCAGTAAATTGTCAGCTCGTTAATCAATACCTAGCGCTGTCATAAATTATGAAATGTATCAATAACGCTCAGTCATAAATTTGAAATAGGAGAAACATACATTTGCCGCTAAAAGCTTTGCAAACGATGAAATAAACTAATATTTTCACCGAGCAAACATAAATAAATAGATCGCCCCTAAGTAACGAACAAATAAATTCCAACCAACCAAAACTGAGAATAATATTCAGCTGAGCACTGAGAGCGCACCACCGGGTAAGAATATATTAAGGTCAATATCACTCCTGGAATTCTCAACATCGTCTTCCACTCAAAAATACTCGTGTCAGTGTCATCCCGTATTCAAGTATTCAAAAGCCTGAAAGCCATCCTTTATCCAATATCAGGCTCCGTAGACTGAGAACACTTTTAATGTTAGAGAAACGTGAGGAAGGTTAATCTATATATATATATATATATATAATATATATATATATATATATATATATATATATATATATATATATATACAAACACACACACACATATATATATATATATATATATAGATATTCTACTTGTTATATTAACAAAATGAATAAATAGGCAAATTCGTACACTTATGAGCAACATGTTTTTAATATTCAAACCATGTTTACAAAAACAAAGGCAGTGGATGACCAATTATATCAAATACTACCTCGCCTTGTTAAAAACTACTACTCAAAAGTATTTTTCGCACTTCTCTCATGCTGCCTCTCTATTATTCGTAATGTGTATACATGCACGTACAAACTATATTTAATACACACACACACACACACACACATATATATATATATATATATATATATATATATATATATATATATATATATATATATATATATATATATATATATATATATATATATATATATATATATATATATATATATATATACTTAAATTCACGCTGAATATAATAGATTGTTGTTTGAGATTAAGCTAGCCTTATGCCAGCACGGGCTCTTGCTCACAAAGCAGCCCGTAGTAAAATATAATAGAAGTTGACAGACCTTTATATACAAAAACAGAAAGGGGGCGGGGTTGCAGTTTGATAATCTGGGCGGCGTGTTCTTTAAGAAAAAAAGACAAGGAGAGAGGATCAAGGGACAATCCAGGATGGAGATTTAAGTTCCTTGTTGACGTCCCTTCAATCAAAACGGATTCCAGCAGATTCCTTTGGCGGTGATCTTTGACCCTGCAGATTGTCGAGGAATTACCCCAGGTAATAGCATGGCCTGTCTTAAGCCAATGTTCCGCAATGCCATTATTCGTTAAGCCCCTTGATATGGCATATTTGTGCTGAGAGCATCTCCCCTTTTGATCTTTGGAGATTTGCCCTATATAATTTTTTTACATTCTTTACAAGGAATACTGTATACAATTTTGTTTGAATTTGACGGGCTATTCTTGATTAGTTTATTTCTCAAATTACTATTATATTTTAGTTTGAATTTGACGGCCTATTCTTAATTAGTTTATTTCTCAAATTACTATTATATTTTTGTTTGAATTTGACGGGCTATTCTTAATTAGTTTATTTCTCAAATTATTATTATATTTAAATATTAAGTTAATATCAATACTTTTTAAAATGGGTACAACAGGAGTGAAATTAGGATGAAATGATATACAGAGAATATTATTAAGTTCTTTGTTAACACTGGTAAGATTGTGATATGTTTCTTTTGCTTTATTTTTACAAAGTTCCAAAAAATATGGAGGGTAACATAATGAATCACCTATTTTATTAGTAATTTTAAACTCGTCTTCAAAAAAATTCAGGACTACAAATTCTAAGAGCTCTAAGATACATACTGGAAAATGTTGGCACCTTAATTTGTTTAGCAAGGTTAGAGTAAAAATGGATATATGACAAATTATTCGTGGGTTTCCTATATATTTTAAAACAAACATTGGTGTAAATTCAATAAACTAAGACATCCAAAAATGGTATACAATTATTTTATTCATATTCTATTGTGAATTTTATGGATGATTCAAGATTATGAATTGTATGCAAGAAATCAGGAATATTTACATTTTCTTTTACAATACAAAAACAGCCGTCTACATATCTAACCCAAAAGTCCTTAGAGGATAAATTTCTTGGAATCAGTTTAGACTCAAATAATTTCATGTAAATATTAGACAAACCAATTATTTGTTCATAAAAATTATCATTGAAAGTGAATTTACAATTTTTTATACAAAGGGATACCAAACTAGTGATGGCGTTGGTAGGTAATTCTAGATTTTATAAATCATTACTAATTTGGTATCCGTTTGTATAAAAAATTGTAAATTCACTTTCAGTGGTAATTTTTATGATCAAATATTTGGTATGGCTATGGGGAACCTCTTTCGCCACTTTTGTCTAACATTTACATGGAGTTCTTTGAGTCAAGACTTAATCCGAAAAAATTATTCTTTGAGGTGTTTCGGGTTAGATATGTAGACGACTGTTTTTGTATTATAAAAGAAAATGTAAATATTCTTGAGTTCTTGCATACAATTCATAATCTTGTACCATCCATAAAATTCACAACAAAATATAAATAAAATAATTGTATACCAATTTTGGATGTCTTAGTTATTTGAAATAACACCAATGTTTGTTTTAAAGTATATAGGAAACCCACGAATAATTTGTAATACATCCATTTTTACTCTAACCTTGCTAAACAAATCAGGGTGTCAACATATTCCAGTATGTATCTTAGAGCTCTTAGAATTTGTAGTCCTGAATTTTTAGAAGATGAGTTTAAAATTTTTGATAAATTAAGAGATTCATTGTTACCCTCCATATTTTTTGGAACTTTGTAAAAATAATGCAAAAGAGACATTACATTCCAATCAATGTTCACAAAGAGCTTAATAATACATTACAAAAAAATAGATAAGCATCATGAGAGAAGTGAGAAAAACACTTTTGGGAAGCACATTATCAAGGCGATGTATATGATATACTTGATCATGCGCTGCCTTTGTTTATGCAAACACGGTTTAAACATAAAAACACGTTGCTCATAAGCATACGAATTTGCCTATTTATTTATCTGTTTATATAAAGGGCCCCATAGACGTTACGATCGCTGGATCCGGTCATCTGAACCGGAAGAAAATCTCACTGTCTATGGGGTTATCGTCAGACCAAAAGTGGGCGGAGTCCGTCCGCCTTTCCGACCAACTCGCAACCTTGCTGTTGCCAGGTTCGTGGCATCCGATTTAGTTCAGGTGGGCAGAAGCCCTTAATACGTACAATGTCTTGACTCTTTTTCTCCCCATTCCTAAAAGGAGTGCCAGAGTTCTCCATCACTTTACGGCTGGCGGCCATTTCCCACCCACAATCCAAAAGGTTTTTTTTTATTTTTTTTTTTTTTTTTTTTTTTTTTTTTTTTTTATCGACGACCGAAAATTCAACTCAGAACGCTGTGTGATTTCGGTGCTACATCGGAAGGAATGTTTCAGAGGCTGCCTTGGTGTACTTGTTCAGTAAATAATCACAGTTGCTACAGAAACTCCTACAACACGTTCCCAAACTGTTTTTTTTTTTATAACCTGTCTTCAATTTACTTTAATTTCTTTTCTCTCAACTACGTCGCTTTAAAACATATCAAACCACTGCCTTTTTTTATTCAGTGAGTCTGTTAACATTTTGCCTGGTAGCACACACACACACACACATACGCACATACACAGAGAGAGAGAGAGAGAGAGAGAGAGAGAGAGAGAGAGAGAGAGAGAGAGAGAGAGCACCTCTGAGCCTAACTCTTTTTGAAAGTCATAGTTTCTTTGTTACGTATATCATTACCTAGTAGTATCTTTATTTAGTGCACTAATGCGTTCGTACATGTGGATGCCTTCGTGCGAGTGTCCAAGAGGTATTGAAATATACCTCTAATGACCTGCCACTTTTGTACAAATCTAGTGACGTCTTCATCGGCAATCACAGAGTGCTTTAATGCTCATGGTATTACCTGAATCACTCGTTGTAAAGCAAAACACCAAACGTTCCACATTTATAATCAAAATCAATTTGGCCCCACCCCACTAAGCGGCGAGAAGAGAATTATGAGTCATTCTAACTACAAAATTTAAAATAAAAAACTTTGAACATCAAGTAAAGAATACATGCCGCCCTAAAATTAAAATATATCAAGAAAACATAACAACAACATCAACAATATCTAGCTACAACATAAGAGGAATAAAATGTACCAAAGGTTTAAAAAAAAAAAGTTTAAAGTGATTCCCCCGTCAGCGGCCCCGAGATTTGCCGAGAATAGAAAAATGTGTTCGACGGAAAAGTACATTTTCGTCCTGACAACTATGTACATTTCCCAGGAGAGTTTGAAAAGGAGGGTCGGATACACACAAATCTCTTCAAGGATTTTACAGCGGGGGAAATGCTTTCTTGTGCTGTTCTTTTTTTCGTAAAAGTGATAGAAAAGATGAATGGACGACGGACTAAAAATGAAAATTAAAAAAAGGCCTCAATAGGAGCTAACTCACCTATGCTGAAAGGCAAAGAAATAGAATAAAAGGGATAAATAAAGAAAAGAAAAATGTGAAGTCTAAAAATATAGGAATTAAATGCATTACTTCATTCACACACATGAATTCTAATTTGCATGCGTTGTGAACTCAAATAATGCAATTACACGAGATTCTAACTAAATAAGGGAAATAAGTACGGAGAAGTTTCGTCTTTTGTTGGTAATTAAGCATGGTATTGAAATACTGGCATTCGACCTGTTTGGAAAAATACCAATACAGTTCTTGAAAATACGGGATACCACTTGATGATAAGGACATCCCTGTGTATGATATCGCGTGTTTTAAAAAGGACAAACAAAAGTTTACAATGTAGTCAACCAAAAGAGAGAGAGAGAGAGAGAGAGAGAGAGAGAGAGAGAGAGAGAGAGAGAGAGAGAGAGAGAAAAGGCTTCCATCCTTTACGACCACATTATTGACTTGCTTCGAGTTATTATTATTTTCTGGGGATTTAATATGGAAAGTATTATATTTCAAAATGTCATTGTCCTTCTTTCTCAATTAATCTCCTGCTCTATGTCCCTTTCTCTTAAGGCGGTCTAGAACATATGCATTGGCGACGAGATATCCCTAATTGGATTATTGGATTTCCAATTGTTGCCAAGCGCACAGTTCACAGACAATTCTTCCCCTATCATTTTTTGTTTTTTCCTACTTTTTATATATCATTTATATCATTATTAAGCGTTCAATAATTATTTCCATTTTTTTAATACCTTTAATTTTTACTATATTCGTTACGTCAAATCTAATAGATGTATCCATTGTCATTAAGGCATGTTAAAAGTAAACCCTTATATTATCTCCGTATAGAGTTGAGCTGTCATCCTGTCCAAGTCCTCCAAGGAACTGGATTTGACAGACAATACTGTGGTGGACCTCTTCAACCCAGCGTCAAGGGAATCACCATTGCCATTTAATAATGTGTTGTCCTAATGCAAGAATAATGAGGTATCATTATAGCTGCCTTATGCAGCAAATTCTTTACCTTTTTTTTTTTTTACATTAGTATAGTCAAATTACAATAGAGCAGTGGAACCGAAGTAAGGGCGGAAATTGCAAAAGTAAAATGAAGCAGAGTGGACAATAACTTCCCTACCTGATGACTTCATCAGATTTTTTGTTCTCTCTCTCTCTCTCTCTCTATCTTTCTTTGAGAGTTGTGCTCTACCCAGCACCAATACCAACGTAGGTGCTCGTTCATAGACCGCCGGTCGAGCAATTCCAGTGGCAGTGAACATCACTTCCGACTTGATAACGGCTGCTCCAGATGACTTCTGCCGCAATTTAGAGTGACGTTCCGAATCCAATAATCGGTTTTGTCATCATCACGGAAGGACAAAGAATGGTTCCGCTTTACGGATGGTGAAACATGTCATTATTAATGTGTATATGTTACCGGCAATTCTAACAACTTTTTTTTTATGAGCGAACATGACTGGGAAGATGTCTATCCAAGCTCACCTTTAATTTGCCTGCTTTACCAGGTAGGCTTGGCGGCGTACCGTTTATATATATATAATATATATATTATATATATATATTATATATGTATTATATATGTATATATATATATATATATATATATATATAGACTATAAAATATTATATTATATATATATATATATATAATTACTATAAAAACTGTCTATATATATATATTATATATATATATATATATATATATATATACTGTATAATAGATATGTATATATATATATATATATATCTATATCATATATATATATATCTTATATATATATAGACAGTTTTATAGTCAATAAGTAACATAGAACACACAGCACTTCATGAAATGACGAAAGCCATCAATCATCCAGCTATAAAACCTTTAGTCCGGCGTTCCGAGCTCCTTTCATGAAGGATCTTTTTCTACAGACTTTTTCACACGGCAGTGTATACATGCCAACTGCTTTATACATACTGGATATGTATTGTATATATGATTATGTGCTGATATATATAATGGTGTGTGAAATCATGAAGAAAGCTATACTATAGTGGATTCACATCAACCGTGCATTTGATGTCTAGGCCAGTCCCTTACGGCGCTCCTGATTGCTGTTGATAAGCCAATCACAGGGCCAGAAACTCTCAGTCTCTCTCGAGAATTCACATGGGTAGGATCTATGTTCCACCTCTCCTGAGGAATACGTCTTTCAAAAGTATCCCTCAGGAGAGGTGGAACGTACATCCTGCCTATGTGAACTCTCGAGAAAGACTGAGAGTTTCCAGTCCTGTGATTGGCTTACTAATAGCCAATAAGGAGCGTCGTAAGGACTGACCTAGACATCAAATGCACGGTTGATGTGAATCTACTATAGCGCATTTGTGACATTGTTCGCTACGTGGTTAAGCTCTTAATTGAAGGAAAACTTTTTTAGCTTGTAAAGTGTTTATGTCCGGCACATCGAGTATGCGGACAGTGAAGTGTAACATGAGGACCACAAGATTTATTGGACACCCAGTTACGATGTATAAATAATATACCGTAATAGCGAGAGTGGGCGCTTACAATAAAACACAAACTGTGTGCATAAAGCATTTACATAAAGGATCCATGGGTTCGCGCCCTGGTCCAGGCAAGTCTATTATCGAGAAATAAAAAATTCCCCTTCGGTTAAGCATATATGAAAATATATTAATTCCGAGGTAGAGCGAATTAGATATTAAAGAACATTGTAGCTCGATATATGTATATGAATCACGGAAATGTGATATATATATATATATATATATATATATATATATATATATATATATATATAATATTAATTAGTTTGCAGTGAGTTTTCTTTTCCTCCTCTAAGATGACTATGTCAGAGAAAGGTGTTGACACCATATATATGAACATTCTGGTTGTCACAATCAACATAATTCTGGAAATGGTTAACAGAATCCTCCTGTACCTGTGAACTTCCGGAAATTATTGAATAAATTCATTGTACCTTATAATTCTCAAGCGCAGTGTTGCCAAGTACACGGTGCAGAAATTAGATCTGTAGTCTGAATACAGTTTCCTAAGTGGTAATTGACTGCAATAAAAAAAAAAAAAGTCCCTACCTTTAGTGTACTGTTTACCCTCTAAATAGGTTTCTGAAACCTTTCGTCTCTGATGACGACATATCTATCTAAGATTGAGAGGCTGTTATTCATTCGTAATTTACCATTAACTTAAGGAAGGATTTACCTCACCTACGGTACTCGCTCTCAATTTAAAGATGAGCTAACTTCATCCTAAGTAATCGTTTACCATCTACTGAAATGGAGATTCCATCCTTCACAAGGTCTAGAGACCTTGCTCCCTCATAATTTTTTTCCGTTTTGTAAAGAATTTAGCCTTTCTTCCGAAAAGGAATCTGCTTCTTGTTATGGGTGGCCTTTAAAATAAATTTTCATTCTTACGCAAAATTACCAATAGCATGAAAATAAAAACTTCATTCAGTGGAAGAGTTCACTTTCTTTATCGGTAATATTTTTTTTCTTTTTCGCAAGAAATATTTCAATTTCTGAGAAAGAACCAAGCTTCCCCTTCTAATCCTTAGATCGAATACCGACAAAAGAAAATGCCTTCTTCATCAAATTTGATTAACGGCGTTCCGTCCCATTTCGTGTTGATCACCAAATCGTGATTAATGGAGGACAGTTATCTAACGATGCTTATTTTGTACCAGTTCCATTCGTCTTCGTTTACATCTGCAGAATCAAGTTAAGTTTGACGTTTCTTACAAGAAACTTTCTTTTCCATTAAACCACTTCCTAAAAAAGAATTCTCAAGATAAGTCGTCTCTGCTAAACCACTAGAGAAGAAGGCGCTCTTCGGCTTTCAGACTCCGACATTTTCTCAGGCAATTTCTTGAGGCTAGGCTTACTGACTGTGAACATGTTCATATGAGTATATACGTTAAACTATCATTATTTTACGGCAGTTTCACTAATACGGGTGTATTACGGCTTCTAGATATATTTTTTCTATATTTTTAGTCGTCTGTAAAATTCAACAACTGAGATGCCTATTTGTCTGTCCGTGCGCACTTTTTCTGTCCGTCCTCACATCTTGAAAACTACTGAAGCTAGAGCGCTGCAAATTGGTATATTGATCATCCACCCTCCAATCATCAAACATAATAAATTGCAGCCCTCTAACCTCGGTAGGTTGTATTTTATTTAAGATTAAAGTTGCCATGATCGTGCGTCTGACAATGCTATAGGAAAGGTTGTTGGCCCACGGCCCATACAAGACCACCGAAGTTAGATCTATTTTCGGTGGCCTTGATTATACGTTGTACTGAAAACTCGATTGTGCCGAAGAAACTTCGGCGCACTTTTCATTTGTTTTTTATAAGCGTTGAAAAGTGCACACATGCAATCTTTTTTCTCAGTAGCTTCATAACTTAAACTCTTTCTCTAGTCACAGCTGTAACGTATTTCCTGCTGCCTCTCCCTCTCTGAATTCCTGCTTTTAAGTGACCAGCTTGAGTGCTGCTGTATCGCCCGACCTTATTCACCAGAATAGTGCTGGAAACGCGCGATCATTGCTACTGGCTAGACATTCGAAATTCCTCCGTGTACGAGGGAATGAGTTTACTGGTGCTCGTAGAAATCGACACGCTAGATCAGGCAAATGCAAAACTGAAAAAGATGAGGCGTTGGAGAGAAGTCAAAGGAAAAGAACAAATTATAAATAACGATTCAACACCACTTGTAATGACAGTTGTTACATGGGGTCAGACCGCTACAAGAAACAGACAGAAAAAGTTTCATTTACGTTCCTTAGAGTCGCTTTCTAAAATCATCAAAGGAATCCACTGAACAACTTAAAACAAGGTGTTCCAAATAGACATATATAGCTCCTATGGATGTACCAACACTTTTCCCTCAAGTTTTGCTACGGAAGGTCTATGAAAATATCTCGACGGTTCCATAGGCAGAGCTTAGCTTTAACTTCTACCTTTTCTGAGCACACCAATCCATCACTTATGCCACCAAACATGTGAAGCTTCTATTAACGGTATGAATCAGCAGGAACCACAGTCTTGCACCTAATTTTCAACGAAATAAGCAAGCTTTATTTCCGCATTTCTATCTACACCAAGCACTTTGACGTACTGCAGCATTTTGAATCCAGTCAAAGGGGTTTAGATAACAGTCGTCAGCTCCTAACCAAAGATGGATACCGTGTGACGGACGTATGGAGTACTTCAGTAATAAGAAAAAGAAGCAACGAAAGCAACAACATTCTCGCAATACACCACCGGAATGGATGCATCGGGAGAAGCCCTCAAGAAAAAACCTATGGAAGGAGTTACCTTGTGTGATCCCTACAAAAGGTAATCCGAAGGCTCTATTGCAAGTCAAAAGTCACTTCCTCTCTGGTAATAAAATCAATACGATTTCACGCTGGAGAAACAATTGAAGACACTATAAATATTTGATAAATTTGCTCGTTCAGAAAGAAACCGTAAGGACATAAACTGAAATTATGTACAGTGGAATGGAAAATGTTATTATTTAAGCCAAATCCAAGCACTGGAACCAACAGTCATTCAGCGCTACGATAAGAATGAATGAAAATGAAAATTATATAAATAATGAGTTTACAATAAACGTTCTAAAGGTCAATTTTAAAAAGCGTAAAATCGAAGAGATTTTATTTCTAATGGAATTATAATGGTCATAAATAAGATAAAAACAATCAAATATCTATGTAAAATATAAGATATTTTCAGTGATCACACTTCCTCATGTCAGCGTTCCCTATACGTCGTACCAGGAAGTTCTTCCTCATAAGAATGACAACAGACAAGCAATGAGTAGAAAAAGGTGAAAGGAAGGTGGGCTTGAAAAAACTAAAATTAAGTAGACGTGTCGGTAAATATTGAGAGAGAGAGAGAGAGAGAGAGAGAGAGAGAGAGAGAGAGAGAGAGAGAGAGAGAGAATTGCATGCTGTCTGCCGTCGTGATTATTTAAGAGAGAAAGAGAGAGAGAGAGAGAGAGAGAGAGAGAATTACAGGCAGTATGGGGTCGTGATTAATTAATTAAGAGAGAGAGGGAGAGAATTGCAGGCTGTCTGGCGTCGTTACTAAGAGAGAGAGAGAGAGAGAGAGAGAGAGAGAGAGAGAGAGAGAGAGAGATTTTCGTGACTACAACGATACAGTGGAGTTTTTGGTTAGCAAGGCCAAACCTGAACTGCAACTAACACATCTTCTTTCAGGTCTCATTCGCGACGGTAAGAACAAAGAAACGAGACAAAAAACAGAGCGCTGGGCGACTTCTTCATATGGGAATAACAACACGCATATAAAAGGGCTCACGTTGTCTAGACTGACAAATTACTTTCAGAGACGTAAAACTGTAAGGATTAAAGGGCCTTTAAATGCCACTTGTAACAGTATATTTCCGACGCTCGTGATAAGTGATGTGCGTGATTAGGGCTCTGGGTGACCATGTACCATGTACGTCTGTGTGACCTCAGCTTGTGAAAGTTGCGCTAGTGAATTTACTGAACCTTTACAATACGTCTTTTTTTTTTTAAGTTATGCGCCAAAGGTGTACCTTTAATATTAAAGAGCACTGTCTGAATGACCAACGTAAGGTTTCGTCTTTTCCAGAGGAAACTAAAGTGCTCACTTCCCTTCCTTTAACAAAGATCTACATTGTTGAAATAGGAAATAGTTATAATATTCAAAACTTGGAATGATCACATAACCAGATATCTTCTTCCCAGTTGGTTCCCATTTTTTATATGGGGTCGCCGTTTCGGATGAGCCGTTTCCATCTATTTCTATCCTCTGCTTCTGCCTCATCAATTCCCTTCTCATGTAAGTCTCCTCTCACACAGTCCTTCCATCTCTTTCTTCCATCCTCTTCTTCTTCCTTGAACCTCCATCCCTATAGTATGTCTCCCAGCGTGGTCCTCATCTCTCCTTAACAGGTGTCCATACCATCTCAGCCTCCCCTCCTGCACTTTCTTTGATACTTCCACCACCTTAGTCAACCGCCTTATGTAGTCATTTCTGATCCTATCCTCTCTTGTCACCCCAGACATCCACCTAAGCATTCTCATTTCTGCCACATTCATCTTCTCCTCTGTCTTTCTCATGTTTGCTGTTTCTGTACCAGATATAGATAATCATATGTATTTTGATAAATGTACTTACAATACCCACAATGGTTTCTTAAAATCTCGGTTTCTTCGCACTTTTGAGGGTACGCTTGTCACTGCAAAGCCTCAGATCCAAATACAGAACCAGATGAGGATATTCTGACGGCCGTGGCAGGATTCGAACTCGCACCCAGTTTATCAGAGAGAGGTAACGCTAACTACTTGACCGTCAAGAAAGATATACGCCTATTCCCGTTCATATATACATATATCTGTTGAATTCAGATATATTTACTGGACCTGGAATAGACCCTTCCTTAAATCGTAGACAAGTGATTAATCGTAGACATATATTGCGTTTAGGAAAAAATATATATAAAGACTCTACCCGTCACTTTTTTTGCACCAGATTTCTAGAAACCACAGTGACCTCTTAACTGTTCGATTTCTTCAGACTCTTTGGATACGATTGTCTCTGCAAACTCTCATACAACTGATGGACTAAACGAAGAAATACTGACACCTGTGCCAGGATTCGAAACCGTAGTAAATATCTCACAATGAGATTAGGTTAACCACTTGACTACAAAAAAGAATACAAATGTGAAGGTACTTAAATTCGACAGTTATGTGTATGGATAAGCGGGAATATCCTTATATACTTCTTACACACACTCACACACACACACACACACACACACACACACACACACACACACATATATATTATATCATATATATATATATATATATATATATATATTATATATATATATATATATTAGAAGAAAAGAATGATGAATTCTGCTGGTTACAGAAAGGCCACCTAAGAATTTGCGAGAAATCTCTTAAAGGACCACCAACCAAATCTGGAATATCTGAGTAAAGTTTGTGTATCTTACAATAAGTAACAAAGTGCTACCGTCATTCTCTTATGTAAATGGCGATGTAATTAAAGGACATGCAGCATTCCCTCAAAAGGAGGGTTCCATTAACTAGATTTTTATCTTTTTCGTAGTGGGTGGGATGGGGGTTTGTGGCTATGTCTTTCATTTTAGAAATAATGTACAGGTCTCGTTAGAGATGATACGCGCAATTCTAGACATTGTTACTGAATAATAAAATCCGGTCTCAATACCTTTTTTTTTTATTCTGGCCCTGAAGCTGTTCACTGAAGCGTTAACCACCCTTTAGTAATATTTCATCCTTTCTTTAATGGGATCTTAATAAAATCTTTGAAAATACTACAATTCTGAGTGGGCAACAGCATACACGCACACACACATACCCGCATAATTATAATAAAAAACCTATAATTGAATTGATTTTTTATGTATTAACACGAAAATGCAAACACTTACCATCTGATAAATAACTGTATGACATTGTAGCGCCATTATTGTTACAGATACAGAATACAAAATACTAAATATTAATATTATAAGTAAAAAAAGGTAGGAGAGGAAGTCGTAAATTATTGAGCAAACTTATAACGGAGTTTTGAAACAGAGTTTGTAAAATAACGGTCAACTGAAGGAAATCAAAGGAATGCTAGGAAAATTATAGCATTCATAACTGATTTATCAAGGTTACTGCATGCTGCCAGTAACTCACCGATATTTGTCATTTCCCGAGAGGAAAGCAGTCGCAAATCTGAGGGTCATTTTATTTCTGCCGAATACAGTCAGTTACAGAGTACCGTCAATGGTAACTGAAATCTGGTGGTCATTTTCCGTAGAGAATAATAATAATAATAATTATAATAGTCTTATTGAAAGATATTGCTGCATCAGCTGCATTCAACTTGTAAATAGTTGAATGCAGCTGATGCAGCAATATCTTTCAATAAGACTTGTTTGAAAGAGGGTCTCCTTCCAATCAAATAATAATAATAATAATAATAATAATAGAGGATGGTGGAAAGATCAAGGCGACTTTGATGCTTAGCTTAGTTGAACTTGTACTTAAAGCGCTCTAAGTAAATAGTGTGACTACACATTCACAAATAAGGAATTTATGAAAATTTGACAATTTACATTCTTTTATTAGATTTCTCTTTTCCAGCCTGGACACACACCTTTCACACAAAGTTTGTTCTTTAGAAATAACAGATGCTGAGCTAAGAATGTTTATTGGCTGAGAGCTTTAAGAAATGTTCTCATCCCCGTTTTCTTTCATTCAACACCGTTTTCGTTCTCTTACTTTATAGCTACTGGCAGTGGTTACAAAAGCATAGATTTCCCAAGTCTTGCTTGTCACTAAATCATTTTGCCCTGAAGGAGTATTCGCTACAGTTAAGTACAAAATTCATCTCTTGTCAAATACTTGGCTCAGGCCACTTTCATTACGGTATTAGATTATGAAGTGATTACCAAATTCTAATTGGCGCACACACACGCGCGCGCTTATCTTGAGTCATCAAACCTCGCACACAGTACCGTATATTAAGTATAAGGGTTGATTATTAAAATCTTATCCCTGGTTATCTATCTATCTATCTAACTATCTGTCTGTCTATCTATCTATCTATCTATATATATATATATATATATATATATATATATATATATATATATATATACTCAAATTACCCAAAAAATCTATTTAAATTCAATTCAACATATTATAACATCAATTATTTACCTATTCTATTATAAACACGTATGCACATATGAAAATATATTGGTGATATATCACATTAAAATCACTCTAAATTAAATCTCTCCACGTCACAAAGGAGCCTTAATTTTACGTAGTTTTATATAAACGTTAAATGAGGAATTATACCAGTGCTGAAACTGAGGTCTGCAATGTTCCTTAACCTATAAATATATATGGTTAAGCTCTACTTCGGGAATGTTACTTTATACATTATTTGTGAAGATAATTTAGAATAAACGATTTAAGAGTGTCCGTCACCATTGATATTCGGCGATGCAAAGGCATTAATATGAGTAGAGAAAGGATACACCAAGTATATTTTTTCACCTTACACAACAACTGCCATTTATTTTTTTATCTTATATTCCCGAATTTTCTCACTGAAAGATTTCCAGATAAACAATGGCGATATCCAGTTCCAGGTGCTTTTTCACTGTGAGTTCTAAGTGAAACTAAAAAAATCTTTTCAAGTACCAACAGAGGTATTCGTATAGCCTTTTATTTATTGTATATGAATTCTAATATTCAAATCATGTTAATTTTACTCTGTCTAATAAAATAATACGGAAGAGCAAGACGACATCTAAATAATCGAGAGTGGCAATTCACAATTATTCTCCTTCATAAAAATGTCAGTAAAATACGTTTTTCTATATACAAATTAACTTCCGCAGAGTAGGGAAACAATCACCTTCCAGATTTCACAAGAAATATACCTTACAAACCTACAATAAAGAAAATGAATGAACATAACTTCAGGGAATAATACATAATGTTTTGACTTCCAACGTGGAATACGCTTACGTGCATCTACTTAATAACAAGTAAAAAATGCGCCGAAGTTTCTTCGGCCCAATCGAGTTATCTGTACAGTGTATAATACTGTATGAGTCGTGGCCCATGAAGCTTTTACTCAAGGTCCTGTGGTAGGCTGTTCTATAGCGTTCCCAGACACGATTATGGCTAACTTTAACCTTTAAAAAAAAAGACTACTGAGGCTAGAGGGCTGCAATTTGGTATGTTTGATGGTTGGGGGTGGATGATCACCATACCAATTCGCAACCCTCTAGCTTCCGTAGTTTTAAGATCTGAGGGCGGACGAACAGATAAAGCCGTCACATTAGTTTTCTTTACAGAAAACTAATAAGGGGCCCGTGGTTGCAAGTCTGCAATCTTCGAAATTTAATTTTATATCTTTATTTTGTTTGATACTGTGTTACTTTGATTCAGTTCCATCTCTCTTACTTTCTCCGTATCAGCTAATTCACGAAAAGAAATATAAACCCTCTTTCATCCAGTAAAGACCACTTTTGTTATGGCGAATCGAAACGATATTTATGGCTGCACCGTGAACGCATTAAAGTGTTCCGCGCTGGACGTTATCTTCACGCCAAGGATATAGACTATATACAAACAACCTTTTAGCAGTGCATTGCAGCAGCCTCCTTCCTGTCTTGGTGCAGGAGAGGGAAGATCGAGGAGATCTACCAGCACTGGAGAATTGCTTTCACCAATGTTGGGATGTAATTTAGGTCAGTGTCAAATGAAAACTGTATGTGCTTCTTACCTATTTGTCTCATTTTTCTTGAACCCTGGGCTTGATAAAAAAAAAAAAAAAAGTACTGCTTCGGGGACATTACAGAAGGCAGTTTTATTGTTTGGTTCTTGTTCTTATCTTGCATCTATGATCATTAACGAGCCTCAGATAAAACTTTGACATCCAGGAAAATTCAGAAGAAAGGATGAGTTCATTTTTCCCGCGTTTCATCTTCTGTTATCCTACTATAACTTTTTTGGTGTCGTGTTTTTGGCGGGAATTCAGTGTCCTTATTCGGTTTGGCCTTCATTTCTTCGTTCTACCTTCCATTCTATCTCCGATATCATTTTTTGTTTTGCTGGTGCATCGATTTTTGTTTATTCATTATTTCTGCTTTCTCCTATTTCCATTTTATCCATAATACTTCTAATATTTACTGGTATCTTTGAATGACTTGTTATTTTTAAGATTTATTATTCCGGTGCTGTTTCATTTTCCTCTGCAAGAGCTGTGTGGCGTCTTTTTTCATTTTCCTTTCGCTCATCATCGTCCATTTTAATTTCACGCCTCTTGAGATTATTTAAGGTCCGTCTCTGTTGTGTCATTTAATCAGTATGAAGGATGGCTGGCTAAAATTCGTCTTTGATATTAACGGGTGGTCGGACTTGCAAGGCCAGTCTCCAGATTTATGGTTCCTTTTCGAGGTATAAGCGAATTACCAGCATATACATATATTTTAAAAATGAAGAAACCGCCACACGCTTATAATCTGTTCTGAAGTAACGTTATTCATGCAAATTAACATGTACGTAAGGTGCTTTTGAATTTACCTGAACACGGAAACAATTGCGTATCATAAACATTAAATATAAAATTTCAATAGCTGCGAAATCAGCGAACGAAATTGCAGTTACAATAATTTTCAAAGTAAACAGAGGAAAATGCTTTGAAAAATAAAATGAATGTCCTGAAGTAAGTTTAAAAGTATTATATGATGACTGGCTCTTGAAAATTACAGCCTTCTTAAAAATAATATTTCTTCGAAACTAGTCGTCGTACGAATTTCCGAATGCATTTTTGATAATACCGAGAAAAATAGATAAAACATAAAAAACATAATATCCGACCCTTTATGACTGACTTGGTTCATGGGAAAAATCCTTACGAATGGACTACTAAAACATATCCTTAAATAAGTCCAGATGGTAGTGGAGCTAGCAGTACTTACAATAAATGGAGTAACCTTACATTACAGTTTAAAAAATGCTGAAGCATTTTTATTTTGAGAGAGAGAGAGAGAGAGAGAGAGAGAGAGAGAGAGAGAGAGAGAGAGAGAGAGAGAGAGAGGAGAGAGATTGGGGGGGGGGGAAAAAAATTGTTGCACACCGTACCCAGCTGCTAAAGTGCTTATGAGATTAAACCCGCCGAGTCAATATTGCGTTGAATGTAAAGATCCAGGAATATCGCAACGTCTTCCAGCGAACAAAGGTCTTATTATGGAGCTTTGTGGCTGAGGCGCCTCTTATGAATGCTCATATTTTTACGCTGCCTCTTTGCTCCTCTGACACAACAAGGCTTCTTCTTATTTCCTTTCATTCTCATTTGCGTTTTACTACATGCATTTCATTAAATTTGATTTAACTTTATTTTGAGGGTCACATGTCTTGGGTTTATTTTGCATAAGGAGTAGTCGGATAGCAGGTTTTTGTCTTATAAAGGGATATAAATATATTCGGCTGCTTTTTTCAATGACATCTCTGACGGTTGCGTTGCCTACACTGTTTCTAGCGAGTTTTGATTTTTGCTTACCTATTCTAAATAGTTTACTTGCAGGAGTAACACTTGTCAAGGATCACATGGAAATCGACGCTTTTCCACTTAAGGCTGACTGAATATTTCATTCAGCAAGTCAATAGGAGGTAGATATAAGCAAGGTTTCCCGCGTATTTTTCTCATTTCCTACAGAAATAAGACATATTTTATTGCTATTTACTTACAATAAGTATCTTTTGCGGTCTTATTATCAATATGCTTTTGCGCAAGTAGAATTTATGAAATGATTTACATCTTCGTCTTGGATGTGAACGAGAATACGCAGGTATTTCACAATTACTTCAACAGCATTATTCTATATCAATAGTAGCTTTATACACTTCAAGAACTTTCTTGATGAAGGAGAAGCCAGGCTTGCCTGGCTTAGGGCAATGGCAGTTCCATCATTTTGAAGACGGACTCTTTAGTTTAATGTTGAAAAACTAAATTCATATAAAAAAAATATCTAATACGTAGATCTAATAGATTCCCCTGTAATATAACAACAAGTTTTATAGTCAGAAATAGGTATTTTTTCTCGGTAATGCAAGTGAGAACACACCTTGATGCAGAACTTCGCATTCACAAAGACATTATTATTTCAAATTAAAACACATTCAAAAGTTTAATTTAACAAAAAAGTAGAAGATTGCAATTAAAGATAAGAGAATGACGATTAATTTTAGATCGTGTTTCTAGTTGTTCGTTTGTGAATTGAATTGAATTGAATGTAGAATTTAGACCAACGGCCAAGCACTGGGACCAATGAGGTCATTCAGCGCTGAAACGTAAATTGACAGTAAAGGTTTGAAAGGTTTTACTGGACGAAAACGTCGCAGTTGCGCTAAGAATCAGTTGTTAGGAGAGGGTGGAGAGTAAGACGGAAGAAAGAGAATATGAAGGGAGGTACGGTAAAAATAATGAAAGGGGTTGCAGCGAGCGACCGAATGTACGCTGCAAAGAACCTTAATTAGTGTTTACAGTGCACTG
>NC_087210.1:61781874-61884374 GCF_015104395.2 Macrobrachium nipponense
AATTTTGTTTTAATGGGGAATTTTTTGTACAAAAGTTTGGCATGGCTATGGGTAATCCCTTATTTCCTGTCCTTAGCAATATTTACATGGAGGTTTTTGAGACAAAACTCTTACCAAGAATTTTGCCCCAAAAAGTTATTTGGTTTAGATATGTGGATGATATCTTCTGTATTTGGCCAGTTCACGAAAATCTCCAGGAATTCCTTAATAATCTCAATAATTTAGTCCCTTCTATAAAATTTACTGTAGAGGAAGAAAGAAATTGTAATTTGAATTTTCTTGATGTAACTGTCCATAGAAATGATAGAAATTTCACCTTTTCAGTCTTTCGAAAATCAACTAACATTGCCTCTTTTATTCATTACTACTCCAATCACCATCAAAGTGTTAAATTCTCTGTTTTTTCTGTAATGTTCCTAAGGGCTTTACGTGTCTGTAGCCCGCAGTTTATTGACGCTGGAATTAAAACTATTTATGATATTGCATTGAAACTTAAATACCCAAGGACTATTATAGATGTGGCATGGAAAAGAGCTAGAAAAACATTTTATTCAACTAATGGCAAACTTGAATTTAGTAAGAATAACATTCTAAAATTATCCTATGATGAAAGGTTTTTAGATATTCCTAGAATTTTAAAGCTTTTTAACATAAATGTTGTTTTCAGTAATATTAATGTCAAGAGTTTGATAATAAGAAATTCTCCTAAAGATCTTCCAGGTTGCATATATGAAATTCCTTGCAAAAAGTGTGATAAAGTCTATTACGGACAAAATTAATATATTCAGTTTTTACATGTTTTGGACTGTAAAGGTACTTTGTAATTTCGGTTAGGTTTGTGACCGTGTGATATCCGATAATCCTGGATTATCTCTTTTAATTTTTACCCTTTTGACAATTAACCATCTGGTATTCTTGATCTTGTTTTGTACCTGAGACCTTTCTCTCCAATTGTACTTCATTAACTCCTTGACAATGTCTGAGTAAAGACGAAAGCGCTTGGATTTCTGACTATCATTTTCCTGTGGGATTAGCTTATGTATATATAAATATATTTTAATATATATATATATATATATATATATATATATATATATATATATATATATATATATATATATATATATATATATATATATATATATATATATATATATATACAGGTTTCAATACCATGGTAACAGAGACGGATTTCTGCATTAATTTATATTTATTTATATGCATACATATATATATATATATATATATATATATATATATATATATATATATATATATATATATATATATATATATATATATATATATATATATATATATATATATATATACAGGTGTGTGTACAACTTATCCACGAAGATATGGAACGTGATGAATATGTAATAACGACAAATGCCACGAAGGGGCAGTGACACAACGGAGTGGTTGCTAGGCCTTCGACACACGGTCCTTTGCTACTAGCTAGCAAGGGACCGTGTGCCGAAAAGCTTAGCTACCCCTCCATCATTTCACTTTTCCTTCATATATAAATATATATATATATATATATATATATATATATATATATATATGTGTGTGTGTGTGTGTGTGTGTGTGTGTGTGTGTGTGTGTGTGTGTGTGTGTGTGTGTGTGTATAAAACGACCACATACTCGTACAGATTATCTAAAATTTTCCTAATCATCCCCTCTCTCTGTCTCTCTCTGTCTCTCTCTCGCAGGGCTCATCTCTCTCTCTCTCTCTCTCTCTCTCTTCTCTCTCTCTCCTGATATTTCTCGAGATGCGGGTTCGATTCCCGCTATCTTATATCAGAATTGCTTCATACATATTGCATTTAATACTAAAACTTCGTCGTGACAACCTTATCCAAAAAGTGTGAAGAATATGAAAAAGCTAAGAGGGCATTCTGGCTGTGACAATTACATACATACGTACCTGGTAAAAAGTAACCATCAGATTACATGCTATATATATATATATATATATTATATATATATATATATATATATATATATATATATATATATATATAGCATGTAATCTGATGGTTACTTTTTACCAGGTATATATATATATATAATTATATATATATATATATATATATATATATATATATATATATATATATATATAATATATATATAGCCTTAGATCTAAATTATATGAAGCAATTCTGATATCCGATAGTGGGAATCGAACCCGCATGCCGAGAAATATGAGAGAGAGAGAGAGAGAGAGAGAGAGAGAGAGAGAGAGAGAGAGAGAGAGAGAGAGAGAGAGAGAACGGGATGATAAGAAAAATCCTAGATAATCTGTACGAGTATGTGGTCGTTATCAAAGTAACTCGGGGGAAGAAGAAATGAGAAACAACCCAGACAAACTCCACCACACCGACCAAAGAATTACGATAAAAAGCGACCGAAGAAAATCAGCTCCAGAAATATAAACTCCAAAGTCTCTTAGAAAAACGGGTCTTACAATTATAAAACTTCGTTAATTTGGCGGTCTACAGAAAAATATCGGTTTTCCGAGTACGCTGTTGCAGAGAGAGAGAGAGAGAGAGAGAGAGAGAGAGAGAGAGAGAGAGAGAGAGAGAGAGAATTGGTCCGGGAAGATGACTGGCTAGGGAAAGGACTCGCGCGCAGAAGAGAAAGTGGTTTACATTTGCAACTGGAACCAAGAAGAAATAAAATGCAATTTCTCATTCCTCGAATACTTCGAGCATTAAACATCCCGCAGCAAGTGTAGCGTGTAAAATGTAACTATACAAACATCCAATTCAGTTCCCTCATCGGTGCACAGCATCTTATACTTTCTGTGGTTTGCACGCTGTATATCTTATCTCAAACCTGGAGGGAAACTGAGAAAGGAGAGAGTAAGAGGAGATCTTACCCAGATTAGACTCTGATATCGTCATCCAGTCGAGGAGAACCTCTGAATACATAATTCTCTCGTCGTTACCTCTTCGGCTAATTGATCTGGTAGCTCGCTCTATTGCGAAATAGGAACGGCATTCAGCCACACTTGGACGGATTATCCAAGACCAATATCTAGGAGCCAATCAGAATTTCTGTTGTAGATTTTTTTATTTCTTTTATTCTGTCCATAATGTTCTGAAATATAAACCTTATTAATTTAATTTCACCTGTTCGCGAAATATTCCATTCTATGAAATCTGGGAATAACACCATTTGGGTCAAGTTAACTTATAGAAATAAGAAGGCAGGAAGGAGAGTGAAAAGTGTAATGAAGTACATATCTATTCAACTGTAGATGATGACCAGTAAATTTCACCGTGCCATCGAATGCCAATTTAGTTTCACAAGTCACTGATCTTAGATGTGTGCTTTTGAAATATTCAATAAAATGCCTGCAAAAATCAGCATGTGATCTGAGGCATTTATCACTGCATAGGTCACTTCTTCCTTTAATAATAAAAGATGTGAAACTGCAATAAGTTCAGTTCTTAACATTGTTAAAGACTCTCCACTTTTATCATACGGGATCTGTTCTTTCGAATAGCGATTGTAAGTATTTTTGGCAGAAACTATAGTATGGCCGCCTTACTATTCTCTTTCATAAACACACTTAGACCTATCAAAACATGACTTATTAGAGAGGTATCCTCACTGAGCTCTGATAAAATGTTCACAAAACAGTGAACAGATCTCATGTCCACCTCACTTACTACATCGAATACACAAGACAGTAGTATATGTAAAGTAAGGCATACATCGCTTGTTATAAAAAGATTATCTTCTATAACTCCTTGCACAAAAAACCCATGAGGTCTTGACATAGCTTATCAGACGCGAGTCTTACATATGATCAGAGAAACTTGTGAAACTTAAAACTAAATTTCAAGATACCCTTCTTGATTCCTGCAGAAGCGCTGAGATTTACACTTGTGCTAAGATGAATAGGGGTCCTACACCAGTACCGCGCTGACATTAATTAATGAAATTCACAGTCCCTCGGAGGTGCAATCGTATAACGAAAGTTACAAGTTAAGTCCTACAATCTCGGCTACGATAATCCCTTCAGGCGCTTAGGACTGATAAGTTTCGACGATTGATCGAGCCCAAGATAGGGAGCTTTGCCTGGTTCGAGAAATATATTAGTACTCCAAGGAAGAAAAGAAGACGTAGAGATGCACAAGATGAATAGCTTAATCCATGGACTGTGGTCTTGATTAAGGAACACGACTCTTATGAAACACTGGAAAAGGCTTGGTTACGCATTACAATGAAACTATGCCAGTGCTGTCACAAATAACTGCAAAGTACATAAATTTGTATTAGTATAATATATATACTGTATTAAACTTTATGCGCATTACGTATATTACTAATCTAGGGCAATTGTTCCCAAACGTTAATCAACGTAGGTAGATAGTTAGGCAGTTGTCAAATCGACAACTCTGTCTTGGTCCACGTCATGAGGGTAAACAATGACACCAGAAGACGCTCCGGATCTTTCTTAGATAGTGACCCCAAGAGTTTTCGATGGTCGTTATTTAGGACTAATATTTGTTGGGGGTCATTATCTTTTTGATATTTACAGTCATTTGTTTATATTTTTACTGCAACCGCAACGGCCTTTTACTCAACACTCCACACAGGTGGATCCAAACCCTTGGGGGTCACAATCCAAGAAAGATCCGACGTTCCTTCTCCACTGTAATCCCCAAATCCCTTTCCCGACTTGGCAAATGAAATATAAGCAGCTTTAAAAATGTACCTTAACCCACAATAATGAGCAGAGCGATACAGGGAAGGGAAGAGAGCCCTCGTTGCAAAATGACATCGTCCGCGGATACTTCGTACCCTCGGAGGATGAGGAGGGATTCGGTACCCTTGTTAGGAGAATCAAACCGTTTTCGAATCTTAGGAAAGTGCTGAGTTCGTAATATTTACGAATCTGGATCAATATGGAGCGAGAGGAGACACCAGTTCTCCAAGGAACATAATTATCCAGCTGACAGTTATTATATCTTTTATTGATTCAACCCCAACAGCCGTTAAACAGTCTCTCTTACTAAGGTGTTGCCTTTAATCGTTTCATTTTAGCTGACGTGTGCGAGAATTTCATTCACAGGACTAAATTATTTTGTAGCTGTAAACCTCAATTCACTCTGCTTTTGTTTTTCATCCAAAATACTGATAAAGTTTGCTTTTTTAAGAAATAAATAAGGAAAACTACAAGTAATGACTTAGAGGTAAGTTAGAGGGATAGATTTCAGTCTGTGTGAAAGAAAACATTGCCATGTGGTAAAGCTTGAGTAGATAAGAACCATTTTTGTAAATCCGATGTTAAAAGTACCTCACTATCAGAAACTCGGAGATGGATCGCTTATAAAAAAATCTTCTAGTTCTCTCATTCGAAACTTAGTGCACGTGTTCAAGTTAGCATTTGGGATAAACACTGCAATGCACTTTAAGACTTAAAACTTTGCCTACTTGGTTTGAAATATTTCTAATATTTAGGAAATATTTTTAGTAACTATGAGTAGTTGTTACCGTATTGTTGTTTATGATAACTGGAAATTATACAAATCCTGAGTATCGTGCAATTCTCTTCGTATTTTTAGCAAAATTTAATATAATAAAAAGAAAAAAAAAACTTTGCTATATTGTCCTTAGAAAGCCCTTAATGAGGATTTCTGGGGACAATTTAACAGTTTTTTTTCATCTGATTATATTATTAAAGTTTGCTAAGAATAAGAAGAGAGTTGCACGATATTCAGGATTTGTATAATTTCCAGTTATCCCAAACAGCAATACAGTAACAGCTACTTATAGTTACTAAAATTATTCCTTAATACTAGAAATATTCCAAACCAAGTACGCAAAGATTTATGACTTAATGTACGTTGGACTTTATCCCAAATGCTAACGCGAACACATGCAGCAAGTTACGATTCAGAGTTTGTTATCTATGCGTGATAATAAAAATAAATGTGCTGTCGGTTTGCTTTAAAAATACAAGATAAAGTAAATAACCTTTTAGATGCCCCAGGCTTTGCCTTAAAGACGATGTATCTAAGTAGAGAGAATCGGGAGTGTAATAGGGTCAGCAGAAATTATATTATCAATAATATCAACTTCCAGTCTTCAACAGGGTGGTTCATCTTTGTTCCGTTGAAGACGAAAGATTCAAGAATCTTCTCATCAGATGAAAATATAATAAAAAGAAAAAAAAACCTTTGCTATATTGTCCTTAGAAAGCCCTTAATGAGGATTTCTGGGGACAATTTAACAGTTTTTTTTCATCTGATTATATTATTAAAGTTTGCTAAGAATAAGAAGAGAGTTGCACGATATTCAGGATTTGTATAATTTCCAGTTATCCCAAACAGCAATACAGTAACAGCTACTTATAGTTACTAAAATTATTCCTTAATATTAGAAATATTCCAAACCAAGTACGCAAAGATTTATGACTTAATGTACGTTGGACTTTATCCCAAATGCTAACGCGAACACATGCAGCAAGTTACGATTCAGAGTTTGTTATCTATGCGTGATAATAAAAATAAATGTGCTGTCGGTTTGCTTTAAAAATACAAGATAAAGTAAATAACCTTTTAGATGCCCCAGGCTTTGCCTTAAAGACGATGTATCTAAGTAGAGAGAATCGGGAGTGTAATAGGGTCAGCAGAAATTATATTATCAATAATATCAACTTCCAGTCTTCAACAGGGTGGTTCATCTTTGTTCCGTTGAAGACGAAAGATTCAAGAATCTTCTCATCAGATGAAAATGCCTCAAAAACTTATATTCTTTTGCTCTGATGATCAGTATAAAGATGATACATTCTTTCTTTGATTAATGATAGCAGATTAGATAAACGTCTTTTCGTATGAAAATGTATTAACAGCCAATATTTCTTTGCTTTGATGATATGCGGCCTGAACTGAAATTCGCAGAATGAGTCAATGTGCAAAACCTACTTATCCCGCAATCTGCTTGGTTGCGTTTTATGCCGAATGAACATCCTACTCTCACTTTCTCTCTTACGAGTGCTTCACAATATCCTCTATGCTTGTTTGTGTGTACCCAGCCCATCTCTCTCTCTCTCTCTCTCTCTCTCTCTCTCTCTCTCTTCTCTCTCTCTCTCTCTCTCTCAGAATTAAGAAACCCATTGGAAAAGAAAACTTTACCGCCAAGTTTCTCCTTTGAAGCAGAAGTTACCTTAGCACTTGGTTGTGTCTTGAAGTTGTGGCTCTTGCCAAAGTTAGAGGGAGCAATGGGGAGGAAAGGATAAACGGGAAGGTGGGAAAGGTCACAACAGAAAGGAAGAACTCTGATGACGAAGGGTGTAAAGTTCACTGGAAAAAAAAAAAAATAAAAATACACGGAATAGTTAGACACCGAACAGTGTCGCAGATTTCACGCTGATATCACTGAATCTTTCAACAGTCCTCCCTTTTAATACTTTATGTGACTGTCTTACTTCCTCCTCCGAACCTTTCTTCCAATCCTTAGGGCCAGCCCTAGGAGAGCTGTTCATCAGCTCAGTGGTCTGGTTAGACTAAGATATGCTAAACTTTTTTGCTTCAGCTGCGTACAATAAAATTAACAGAAGCAAAAATCAACGAATATAAAAGAAAAGAGAAGGTAACTGCAAAAAAAGCTGCTACAATTTACTCTCTGGAAACTGAAGGTTTTACTCTGTTTGTGAAATTGGAATCATTCAGCCCTATTAGCATCCATAAGGAACAACTTAATTATAGCCACTACATTCTACATTTCCCAATGGTGGGGAATTCGCAGCATTTAATGTGTTCAAAAGATAATTAAATGACGCAGTCCATATACCGTTAACGTTTCAGGCACCACATTGGAATAAATACATTATGTAATTAATTAAGTGCGGAAACTCATTGATGACTTCATTAAAGTCTGGACTTTGAAATCATTTGCTCTCTAACTACGTTTTCCAAAAGCCATTAGAGAGAGAGAGAGAGAGAGAGAGAGAGAGAGAGAGAGAGAGAGAGAGAGACGAGAAGAAGAGATAGAGGAGAGAAGAGAGAAAGAAGATTATGACAATAGCCACCAAAACAGCTTTCGTCACCTACTTTCCCCAGCGACATTAACACTTGTGACTGCAAAGGTTAAAATTAAATTTCCCTCAATGATGAAGCGACATCATAAGTTTCCTTTAAAACTGAGTATTCCTTTAGCACGTTGTAGGAAATGTCACTGAAAGTTAGCATTGATGTCGAAAAAGACGCGATTTGTTTACATTACTATCAAACTAAATTAGCTGAATTTTTTATTATTCATAGATTAAAAATTTTCCATTTTTATTATTTCATTTCTAAGAAGTAGGAAAACAGCAGTTTCACTGCCACTTTCATCGTCTGATTGCTAAGTCCGGAATATTACCTCTATTCAGAAGACTTCCACTGCGTTAACTTTGGACGTGTCGTGGAAAGCTTATCTGAGTTGCACTAACCCCTTTACTCGTCCCGAACCCCTTAATCACCTTGTTTTGCCTAATAATTGTTATTTCAGTCGGCAATCACTTTGTTATCATTCATTTGCACGACTGCCAAAGCATTCAGTAGGCGCTGGTCTACTGAAATGTGTTATGCAATTCTTGTCGGTTAATTTTCAAACACTTAATTAATAAAAGTGAACTGAAGTACATACCTATTCAACAGTCGATGATGACCAGTAAATTTCACCGTGCCAGCGAATGCCAATTTCGTCTCAAAAGTCACTGATCTTAGATGCGTGCTTTTGAAATATTTAATAAAATGACTGCAAAAATCAGCATGTGATCTGAGGCATTATTACTGTATGCCATACACAGGTCACATCTTCCTTTAATAACAGAAGATGTGAAACTGCAATAAGTACAGTTTATAACATTGTTAAAGACTCTCCACTTTTAGAATGGAATATTTTTTATATATTAACTTGCTTCTCACTCATGCGATTAGCAAAGAGCATTTTGATTGAGTTCGCTCAAGTCTTGTGCTGAATGTTCAATACATTTTTTCATTTTCATTCTGATCAGCTATCCTATCTGACATATTGTACACGTGCATAATACATATAAGTAAATTTCCTTTTTGTACTTGCCCTTAGTTAGTCTATATGCCCTGTTGATTGGCATTTTTGAACGCTATTCTCCGTTTTACTTCTTTTATGATTTCTCAGAATAATTCCACCCTAAAAATATATATATAAATATACTAAATATAATTAATTACTTGAATCTAATTATTGCAGATAAAATGGGGCAAGTTTTGCATATTGGGTCGAACAGACTGAGCAGGAACTGGGCTTTCAAGGTTTTTGCACTTACCGCTTGATGGAAAATTTGACAGCTGGAGATTTAAAAATTGATATTGTGAGAGAGTCTGGAAGCCCAGTTTTTATTCAGCCCGTAAAGTACGCAAAATTTGCTCTGTTTTATTTGCAATAATTAGATGCAAGTAAATAATTATATTCAGTAAATATATAAAGATACTTTAAGGTCAAATTATTCAGTCAAACCAAAAAAAACAAAATTAACACTGAGAAAAACGTTCAAAAATACAATTCAGCATGTTTATTGACTAATTAAGGGGAAAGTACGAAAGGGAAGTTTACATACTATATTTAATACGCACGTTAAGTAAAAAAATAAAAAAAAAAACATGTGAGATAGGATAACTGAAGCCTCGGTTGACTTAAATCATATCCCGGGGGTTGAAGATGAGGGGTTTTCCCACCGTGGGAGCACGATGGCCGGAATGAATCCATCCATCACTGCCTCATTTGACATATTTTGTGAATGATGTCAAAACTTCTCTTGCAAACATGATTCGGAGAGCTTAGAGCATCCTTTTAGTTATTTTATTACATGCGGCCCGTCACACCAGGTTTGTTTGTTTATTTGTATGGTGTTTTACTTTGCATGGAACCAGTGGTTATTCAGCAACGGGACCAACGGCTTTACGTGACTTCCGAACCACGTCGAGAGTCAACTTCTATCACTAGAAATACACATCTCTAACCCCTCAGTGGAATGGCCGAGAATCGAACTCGCGGCCACCGAGGAGACAGGCAAAGACCATACCAACCACGCCACTGAGGCGCCGTCACGCTAGATGATCTCTGCCAACATTTGAAAACGATGAGGTGTTAAAAAGTAGAAGGGCTCTTGATCTCTGCCAGCATTCTTGAATTTATTCTATATATTATTTTCTCATTTTTTCTAAAGGATGTATGGCTTCCAGTCAGCTCAATGTTCTAGAATAAAAGACAGAAGTAACCTAAGCCAAATGATAAAGACAAAAACTGCACGTCACACTGAGTTCAACGCAGGCGACTCATGTGAACGACGATGGCATCCATTTATATGTATCTATATATCTACCCACCTATCGCTCTCTCTCTCTCTCTCTCTCTCTCTCTCTCTCTCTCTCTGATCTTTTTTGCTATTAAACTCTCGCCTTTTCTTTCATTTTTTTCACGAAATTATAAAAAAAAAATCTATCATTTTGTTTGTTAATGATTAATTAAAAAGTGAAATTCCAAAACAAACAATCAAGAGAAGTTAGTCACACTAATTGTCCATGAAGCTTTGGTTTTCTGTTCATTAACGAGACCGTTGGGTGACTTCATTGGCAGAAAAAAACATCAAATGCACTTTATTGAGGTCCTACGCGCTACAATATTGCATTGCCTTCCTATGTAGAGTTAACAAATTGCATAACTGAAGTGATTTTATGCAGCAATAAAACATTTTCTTTCTCCACCTAGAAGTTGAAATCCTCACTTTCGCTCTAAACTTGACACCAGCTTTTGATCTTGCCTCGTACGGAGAGTTAATGATATTTAGTAATGCAATTAAATTCAATATGAATTCCATTAACTCGTAAATTCATTCAATTTCTACAAATTAAAATCCACTCGCACCAATTAGACAGAGTCCCCAGCAAATCCCTACGGGTCATGACGTCATCACCGTGACGTCAGAGAGCAGGAGAGAAGAGGCAACACAATGATTCCAAATTTAACAACTTCGGCGCAATCGAGTTTTCTGTACACCGTATAATGCTGTATGAAACTCTCAGCCACGGCCCATGAAACTCTCAGCCGCGGCCCATGAAATTCTCAGCCACGGCCCATGAAACTCTCAGCCACGGCCCATGAAACTTTAAGCCACTGCCCGGTGGCACCCATAGCGATGCCAGACGAACGATCATGGCTAACTTCAACCTTAAATTAAATAAATACTGAAGCTAGAGGGCTGCAATTCGGTATGTTTGATGATTGGAGAGTGGATGATCAACATATGCATCAATATGCAGCCCTCTAGCCTCAGTAGTTTTGAAGATCTGAGGGCGGGCAGAAAAAGTGCGGACGGACAGACAAATAGCTATCTTAACAGTTTTCTTGAACAGAGAACTGAATTCCAGCGAAATAATTCTCTCAAGACATCCTACGTGAATATTTCATAAATCCGAACGTTGCCAGTGGGGTTATTTAGGATGACTCTCCGAAGAGCGTTAATTTTACAAAAGCTGACAAGCTGTTTACCCCGTCTCTTAGGACATTCCTCGAGGCACAGCCAGGTTGTCACAGTGATCTGTCTCTCCTCTCACTTCTCCCCAGCCTTGGGCAGATTCCCTCATGGCCTGTCTCTTCCTCACAGCAACGTCTCTTGCGCCACCCCTCCCATTTCTCTTCCCTTTAGAGAACTTCTCTCATCCTCCCTCTCCTCCTCATCCTCCTCCTCCTCCTCATACATTCCTCAGCATTAGATTCACTCTTCGCCTACGCCTTCAACTTATCCCGCTCCCAAAACTCTCAATCAAGACCCGTTCCGCCTGCTCTCTCTCCCCTTCAGATACTTTGCCTTATCCTCTTTTCCCTTTGCCCAAAAAGGTCTCATCGTCGGTGCAAGGGGCCTCCAACCCGCCCCATCCCCTCTGCAAGGCGAGGACTTGACTCATCAACAACATAGGGAAAGATGACTGACTCGTAAGTGCATATCTTTCTGAACAGGACGAATACTGCTCTCTCTCTCTCTCTCTCTCTCTCTCTCTCTCTCTCTCTCTCTCTCTCTCTCTCTCTCTCTCTCTCTCTCTCTCTCTCTCTCTCTCTTTTGAAAAAGAGTATGCTGCTTTTCTATCCAGCGTCGCTTTCAAGTTCATGGGAATAACTTGTCTCGTTATTAAACATATATCAGTAGCTTAGAGATGAGTGATTTTTATGCCTTACAAGAAAAGGATTCATTTGAGCATTTTTACTTCCAAGATTATATCGTTTACATATTAAGGTTTACAATATGCGCTTCAACAAGTTTTGCCAGTCATTTACAATTTTATATATTAACAGCACAACGAAGCTCTTTTTAGAAAATGCCCATTAAAAACGTTGAAAAACAAAATTCGGTAAAAATGCATTTTCAGGATTTTAACATCAACCTTTGTCGAATCATAGGTGCTATACTAATACCACAAAGTATATATCATTATATACCATTAGAAAGGTAATTTAATCTACTACAATTTCGTATATAATAATGGTTTTGATAAAATGCATTCTTCAAGGTATAACGCGAAAATGTAAAACAGAATCGCGATTTTGGGGTGGGGGGTTTTGCTCCCCTAAAAATTTTGCTAGGCTCCCGGACTTTTTTTCTTTTGTTAGGGCGGGGGGTGCGGGAACCTATCAGAACACATTGATGAAGGAATTATTTGGTTAAAAATTTTTCCCGGTTCGACCCTTAGATTCCCTTCCTATGCAGAGTTTAATTGGGAACCCTTTTCGAACCATACCATCTTCACAAATTGAGGATGATACAAATTTTTTCCCGGTTCGGCCAGTTCTGATGCTAAAGTCCCTTACAAATAGAATCTTCTTGAAAATAATCTCATTAAGTTCCCACACCCAAATGACTGTCCCTGGCTTCATAGAATTAACCTTATCTAACCCACCTAACCTATCCTACCCTACGGGTCATGCCAAAAACACCGGGGCTCATGCAATACTAGTATACTTAAGTCCTAAACTCAATGAGAAGGCCACGAAGCTTTGCTATCCTAATCCTAGTTTAGTTCAGGTTAATGACAAGGTTACACGACCAGTGCGACTGCGATATAGAAATGGCTAAAAGTCCGACAAACCACGTAAATGATCCTTTCATAACTAATATCAGTCATTCTTTATGACGACAATTAAGTTAAACATTATCATATGGAAAATTTCGTTGTAAAGGATTTATACAAATTTTGGGTATTACCCAATGACGACAGAAAAATTACAAGAATGACAATTGGGAAAATACTCTCACCTTTAGGAAATAAATAAAAAAAATAAAAAAGATAAACCATCATCTCTACTCAGTTTTCAAATAGGTAAAATTAAAAAAGAAATGCTGCCAGAAATGATGAACTTTCATCATTTCTGTGATATCAATAGACAGACAACACGCGCCTGCAGGGTATATTTGGAGAATATGATAACCAAGAGGATGTAATAAGAATCTGTAAGTTGCTCTTACATATAAAAGAAATAAAATCATATCATTGGTGTTACTTACTTTGGATGCCAGTCGTTCACGGAGCTTAAATCCAGCAAGTTGCGTAAGGGACAGACGCCAAACACAGAACTGCAACAGAAATAATTAATTCATAAAAGAAATGCAAGAAAACTGAGCTGAAGTTCAGTGTAAAAAGTAAAGGTTCTAGTTACTGTAAAAAAAAAAAAAAATCCTTCAACCACAACAGTCTTTCAACAAATGCTCAGTAGGTTATCGAGTTTTGACTAAAAAGAATTTCAGTGTGTTGACAGACGTGCATTCTTTATTTGGAACGGGGAACTAAGCAATCTGACTTGATATGGTTTTGCTAAATCGAAGTTAATAAGTAACAAAATAAGTTGAACACAGTTAATCAGTATTTTGTTCAAAAGGCGTTTAGGAAATCAAACATGTCATGTAATTACTTCTATCTAAATATATAATGAGAATAAATATCCAATTATTTCAAGAGCGAATAATGTATAGGAAATTATATATATATATATATATATATATATATATATATATATATATATATATATATATATAAAACAACATACCTAAAAAAGATCACCAATAAACAAAAATAACTGAATACTATCAATACGAAATGCATAAAAAGGAAAAGGAATTTGACTAGTACAAAAACTTAAAGGATAATGTTAAAACTCTTCACTATTTTATCTATGATAATATTTATATATAATATATATATATATATAATATATATATTTCAATATATACATATATATGCATATATACATATAGATATAGTGCATATATATATATATATATATATATATATATGTGTGTGTGTGTGTGTGTGTGTGTGTGTGTGTGTATTTCTAAACACACACACATAAATATATATACAAACAATTTCCACTATCAGCAAAACATACTTATACCTAGCACAAACAATTCCTCGACCATGATAGCACAGATGCTGCCCAATCGTGATTATTCAAATAGTAATTTCCCTATACCGTTGTCTCTCTCTCTCTCTCTCTCTTGGTGTCACATTAATGTTGCCTAACTTCGCAACATTAAAATTCCTGAGCTGCATCGAAGAAGTAAACTTCATTGGGAATTTTGTGGCAGACATCCACAAGGTCTCTCGGTTCATTTCTTTTCTTGACAAAGAAAAATCAATAAATAAAAGAGGGAGAATAAAGTGGAGAAAAAAGAAAAAGGGGAAGATTAAAACCGAAAATCGACCAACCTTGGATACCAATCGTCTCAACTCAAGGCTTCATTTATATGCAAATCAGGTTTTGTATATTTTTTCGGGGTCGTGTTTCATACTTCTTGAATGGCTAAACATTTAATGTAAATACTGTTTTACATGTTTACCTAAAGAACATTCAAAGGAGAAAATAAGCCACTTAAAGAAACAAAAATAAATGCTAAATGATTTGAAGTTTAAAAGCTCGAGATCTGAAATACTTTTTCCAAGTAAAGTTTGCAGATGTATATCAGTCAGTATAGGTGCAGAAAATATATATATATATTTTTTTTATGGTGTTTTTACGTTGCATGGAACCAGGATGTTATTCAGCAACGGGACCAACATCTTTACGTGACTTCCGAACCACGTCGAGAGTGAACTTAGCAGATCAAGACCATAGCGATCACGCCACTGAGGCGCATTGCAGGAAATATGTGTCTGTCGAAAGTGTTACTAATACTGTCATTGCACTCAGGTGCGTATTAAAATTATCATTTTTTTACTGTTATTATGCACATTTGTTATCTCAACATTTATGCTAAATCTTCCAAAAATATTTTTCCTTGGTTCCTCTAGTCGATCACTCATGAGAGAGAGAGAGAGAGAGAGAGAGAGAGAGAGAGAGAGAGAGAGAGAGAGAGAGAGTCTGTGCGTGCGCGTGAATGTACTGAGGCGATTAAATTCATGCCGCAAAAAAGGATGAAACTATTCATTTACTAAGCTGCTGTTGCAACAAGCCAAATATGCTCTCGGTGTCATATCAACATCTATTGTCTTCCGGAAGATTTTGCTTCCTTTTAATATAAATGGTAAGAATGTTTCTGAATATTTGAATCGAAGTATATAATATGTATTACTTTCCTTCCTTCCTTCATTCGAGAACAATGTAACTATCGTTTGCTTGCTTGGAATGCTTCAATATTGACAGCAGACTTAATATATGCCATCAGCAGTCAAGTTTAATGTTTTGTTCCTATGTCGATCACAATTTTACTCTTGAATTTTAGAATTGCAAAGTGACATGATTACATCGTATGAAATGGATAGTTTTTAAACAGTTCCCCAAAATTAATTTGCATATACATAGCTGGGGAAAATAAGCGCTATTTATGCAATCATGTTAAAAGTTAAACAAAACACGTTCCACAGTTAGAAAATACTTCCTTCACAACGACTTGCTCAACTTCATTAAAAGTGAGGGGAAAAAAGTTAATTCCTTATTCCAGTGGAATTTTTAACGGATGAGAAGTTTTTGCCCGAGGCTTCTGGATGTAGAACTGAATTATACAACACTGGGACCTATAAGGTCATTCAGTGCTGCAAAGGAAATTGAGAGTTGGTAGGTCTGAAAGGTGAAACAGGAAGAAAACTTTTCAATTACTCTATGAAATAACTGTTACAAGAGGGTGGATAGGAAGATGGAAGAAAGGTAATATGAATGGAGGTGCAGTAAAAGGAATTAAACGGTTTGCAGCTAGTGGTCGAAGGCACTGACGGCACTAACCCCCTTCGGAGTTTTAGACGTAGAAGTCACACTTTGTAATGGCTTTAGAATTTTTTCCCCCGAGAGAGATTCCTTGTGAATTCCTCAAAACCGTGACAGACAAACACGGGACAAGAGTAGGAATGAATGGTAGTTGAAAGCACGACATGGAACAAGGAAATCAAAGAGACAAGAAATAATGTTAGAGAGACGACAAAAGGATGATGAACAGGGTTGCACATACAACGCTTCGGAAAAGAGAATGAACTTTGCAAATTAACAATGAATTTGGTAACATGAAGCAGTAGTTACAGATGGAAGACATACAGGCAGTCAGGCATGTAAGAAAGAAAAACTAAATAATTTCACATGACAGCATTTCCATATGCTTGTCAAGCGTTATAGTTAAAAAAAAAAAAAACTAATTGAATGGGGAGACTGTTGATCTTTGGCTCTCAATTATACAGCAGACTAAAAAAAAAAAAATGTTAAAAGTTGGAATTTTCATTAAACCTAAAGTGAGTTTTACCTAGCACGAAATTGCTTCGCACGTACTTTCAAAATTTTGAAGGGTTTTCCGTAACAAATTACTCGCCGAGTATCTTTACCGTTTTATTACAGAAATCACTGCGTCAATGTTAATACTGAAAGTCATAGGTGCGCACAAAAAAAAACATGTAAATACACCAGTTTTTTTTCCAAAGGCCAAACAATTAGCCGAAGACATATCAGCTTGTACAGTAAATACACAAGGAGACACTAGATAGCAACTATACAAGACTGATGTTAAACTGGTGGAGTGAATCGTGTCAATGAAATACATTATACCAAAAGAATATTGATTTAATGATCTTCAATCACCACTGAAAAGTTATTCAATCATATGACAATGAACCGGTCGCTTAACCGCTCAGTCATCCCCGGAATTCATTTACACAAATAGTCCTCGGCAAGGCGTAGTGGAATAATCAATATACCTTTAATTACCTGACCATTGTTAGTTATGTGCTGAAGGGCAGAGGAGGAGGAGGAGGGGGAGGAGGAAAGGATACCTTGGAAACCTGGTGTCGTGAATGGAAGGGAAGGGTATGGGAAAAGATATAGTGAAGAGAACACACACACACACACACACACAAACGGGCAGAGAACGACACAGGGGGACAAACGGAAGTCTTGGAAACTTAGCGGACAACATGAATGGCAGGCGTGAATTTTAATATACATATTTATGCAATATGGGAAGAGAGAGAGAGAGAGAGAGAGAGAGAGAGAGAGAGAGAAGGGGAGGGGTTACAAGGATTAGGATGTCTCAAAGACTTGTTGGTCCATCCGAGGAGACATCGTGTGCTCACTTATCTGTAGGAACAGGCTTACTGTTCATTCACAATGTCCTAATAATTTTGCCTAGCTTTCTTTTAAACTCTTCCACACGGTTGCTGTTTACAACTTCTAGTGGCCGTTTATTCCACGTGTCACATATCTTGTATGTAAAAAAGTTTCCACAATGGGATGTGTTTTATCTCTTCAGTTCTAGTTTCCATCCATTATTTCTTGTCTGGTTTTCGTTTAATGTAAATAGGTTACTGTCTACTTTTGTTATGCCTTTCAGTATTTTAGAGAGAGAGAGAGAGAGAGAGAGAGAGAGAGAGAGAGAGGTTGGGAATGCTAATGTAACGTTATGGAACACCACGTAATTAATTCTAATCATAATTATGTTTGTATGGAATCTAACTAACTTAATTTTACTAAGGAGAATATTGACACTGACTCATTCGCAACTGTTAATTCGCTCTTGTAACTGCGCATTAAACGCATTAGGAATATCAGTCAAGGAATATATAAACTCTTTTCATGCATTTCAAAAGAAATTTGTAAAATGTAAAGATTCTCGGGAAGATACCTTAACCCGGGCTTAGAGCAAAGGTACGAGTAACCTGCAAAGGATAAACACGGTTTTTAAATAGAGTACTGACCTCAGAAGCAATAAAATTAATCAGTGCACTGTTCCTTTCTATCTATCTATCTATCTATCTATCTATCTATATATATATATATATATATATATATATATATATATATATATATATATTATATGATATATATATATATATAGCGTAAGGGTTTAAATGGAGACATCTGTTTCATATGGGCGTTTATTCAAAGCAACGTTTCAGGGACCAGCCCCTTTTCAAGCTGAAAACTATCAATAATAAAATAAAATTAAAATAATTACTCATCTAAAAATCATACAATTACAATACATAAAGCAAATTAAAAGAACACCGACGAAGCTCAAGTACCACTTCCAGTAGAGGAAGGAAGACGAGTGACTAAAAAACCAAAACAAAACACGAAGGTATCCCTGTTGTTTACGCCAGGTACAGAGGGGTTGGAGGCAGTTTGATTGTTCAGTTTCGGAACAATCGTCTTTATAAAGAGCGATTCGAAGACCGCTAGCTGCTGCGGAGAAGACGCTTTTGAAGGGATCTTAAAGTTTTTATATTCAATATTGACTGCATTTCTCTGTTTGGTCACGGATGCTGGAAAATTCAGATGATAATTTGACTCCAGTACGGAAACTCACCCCCCTATGGCAATCTATTCGGACCTTAAGAAGTCTTCTTGAGGCTCCTATATATGTAATCTAGGAAAATATATCGGAGCCTCAAGAAGACTTCTTAAGGTCCGAATAGATTGCCATAGGGGGGTAAGTTTCCGTACTGGAGTCAAATTATCATCTCCTGAATTTTCCAGCATCCGTGACCACACAGAGAAATGCAGAGTCAATATTGAATATAAAAACTTTAAGATCCCTTCAAAACGTCTTCTCCGCAGCAGCTAGCGGTCTTCGAATCGCTCTTTATAAAGACGATTGTTCTGAAACTGAACAACCAAACTGCCTCCACCCCTCTGTACCTGGCGTAAACAACAGGGATGCCTTCGTGTTTTGTTTTGGTTTTTTAGTCACTCGTCTTCCTTCCTCTACTGGAAGTGGTACTTGAGTTTCGTCGGTGTTCTTTTAATTTGCTATATATATTGTAATTTATGATTTTTAGATGAGAAATTATTTTAACTTTATGTTATTATTGTAGTTTTCAGCTTGAAAAGGGGCTGGTCCCTGAAACGTTGCTTTGAATAAACGCCCATATGAAACAGATGTCTCCATTTAAACCCTTACCGCTATGTATCTCGTCTGAGGCTTCCCCTTCGGTTGATATATATATATATATATATATAATAATCGTATATATATATATATATATATTATATATATAATTTTATATATACTATCTATAATTTCATAATTTTTATTACATTCCTGGGCGTAATTATTTTTTCCAGCCGGCTGTATGTTCGTTTGTACCGTTAACCTAACGTATTTGTATTGCAATCGTCTGTCACTATGTATCAGTCTTCTTGAATATGCCCAAACCAGTCAGGATGTATGCCATGGGATTCATGTTTGCCTGTGGTAAACTCTGCAATATATATATATATATTATATATATATATATATATATATATATATATATATATATATATATATTGCAGATTTACCACAGGCAAACATGAATCCCATGGCATACATCCTGACTAGTTTGGGCCCTATTCATGAAGACTGTACATCGTGACAGATACATAGTGACTGATACATATATATATATATATATATATATATATATATATATATATATATATTTTTATATATTATATATATATATATATATATATATATATTCGTGTATATGTATATATATTTCAATAGGTGAAAATAACATTAACGAGATCTAAGGCATATTTCCTTTTAAAATTTGATAAGACTCTATTAAACTAATAAACATGTCGGAATAAGAAAGACCCGGTTACCTCTGTGGGAATGCCTGTCATGAGTCTATCAAGAGGGCATGACGCCCTTGTCAAGAAGGCGCCGTTAGGAGACACATCGTGAAAAACCACGGCTACCAACCACACATGAGTACCTATACTCTCTTTTTTCCATCTGTCCACCCGCCTGTGGTGTTTGCGTATGGTAACACTGCGTCCCGGGCTTTAGATAGTTACGTTATGTGTAAGTTTTAGGTAAATAAAGGGATATCTGGGTATATTTGTAACTGGAAAGTGTTTTAATAATCTACTGTATGCTAATTACACCGTTAATATTCGAAATAGGATATTGTTATCATTGTTGAATGTAAGCTGAATGTAACTATCTAAAGCCCGGGAAGCAGTGTTACCATACGCGAACATCACAGGCGGGTGGACAGATGGGAAAAAACCGAGTATAGTCTCGGTTATTATCATCCCGGACAGTGCCTCAGAAACCTGCCAATCCAGAACCTAGAGAGCTGCAAGTAGTAAATATAACACATTTCTTGAATGACACATGTCGCATTCCAGCAAATCCACAAATACCTCTCGGACATAACTTCCGACAAATGAAGTCCACTAATAGCTCAACAGATGGGCACTGAAGTTTGTCATCAGCCATTGAGAAAATCATCAAGTTGCTGTTATGCATCTTTGTGGAGCAAAATTAGGCTGAGGGTTATTGATAATGGATCATTCAATATCAAAGACCTAATTTAGGGAGTGTAAATTATCTTACCGACCTCCTTAGATAAGCCCACTACAGGAGGCACATTAGAGGTACCGCTCAGCCAGGGTAGTGATTGCGGAATTTTCGTATAATGGCTGATGATTATCGATATTTCTTTGCTGCGAACAATATGTGTAAATAAGTAAAAGAAAAGGACGAAATGCGTTATTACCATAAGAATATGATGCTGTGAATAGTATGTGGATAGTAGAAAGTTCTGTTCCTCCGAGAGAGAAATCAACAAGAGATTTTAAAGATTAACTTTGAAATTAACGTCACTGAGGCAGCACACATATATATTTCATGTAACGTTATTCTAATCGTTGGTAGTTTTATATCTATTTCCACTTCCAGGTTCAAAACGATAGTTCATTGGTGACATTTAAAAACAAAATATGAATGATATGCAGATACAGTCGACGTAATCGAATCAATCAAATAATCTGCAGGACAAAGCGGGATTTGCGAGTTATTCGAAGCAAAATCCGTCATAAGTAAACCGATTACAAGAGCAATCGCTTTTGCCCGGCGTTTCGTCAAAGAATTTATACATTATGCAACGGCATGTTAACACAAGCACCAGAATATATAGTCAATGATATTGGTTGGTTTTGTGCAATAAACGTCAGATGAATATATATCAACTACGATATATAGAGTACCTATAGATGTGTGTGCCATAAGGAAGCACACGTGAGAATATATAACAAGACTGAGAGTTACTCTCCATGATGAATATTGAAATAGAAATTCTAAAAGCACTATCAAATCAGTGGACTAAAATGAACTATCTTTCTATCACTAGACAGAACCGAACATTCGCCCATGTGCGTTTAAATCCGCAAACAAACAGATATTTGCCTGTCTGACAAATGACTTATCTAAACGAACGCTTCTGTGTAATTAGAATTGACATTCATATGGAAACCTTCCCGAGACAATTGCTTAGTATGTTTAGTGGTACATGCTTTGTTTCACTGCTCCTTTTCTTACATAATGTTTCCATTTCAGTCACAGCTGCATTTCATTTCATTACCTAATTACGATTTAACGAATAGCTTCCCCGCAGTCATTTCACAAAATGGTTAAATCAAGCGTTTTTCTTCCTAATTAAGATTAGCGTTACTATGAAGTTTTTGGCAACTGTAAAGTTTAAGGAAGGTCATTTAGAGAGAGAGAGAGAGAGAGAGAGAGAGAGAGAGAGAGAGAGAGAGAGAGAGAGAGAGAGAGAATTTAAAGATGTCATAATCAACTCATCTGAACTTTGAGAGAGAGAGAGAGAGAGAGAGAGAGAGAGAGAGAGAGAATTTAAAGATGTCATAATCAACTCATCTGAGAGAGAGAGAGAGAGAGAGAGAGAAGAGAGAGAGAGAGAAAATTTAAAGTTGTCATAATTAACTCATCTGAACAGAGAGGAGAGAGAGAGAGAGAGAGAGAGAGATGGGCTAGGTACAAACTGATGGAGTTGGGTTCTTCAACAGAAGTAGTCTATTGTTTACAGTCCTCCGTAACTAACGAAAACAAGGACTAAGCTGTTGTGGCGGAGGTGAAGGTGTCGTGATTAACACGAAACGTCTGTTACCTGAATGAGGGTTTAAGTCATCCCTTCGGCTTTCCATTTCCCTTCCTCTCCATTCATTCAGATCTCCCTCCTCGTCCTTTCAGCTGCCTAGGCTCGCTTTTACCTTCTATGATCTCTCTCTCTCTCTCTCTCTCTCTCTCTCTCTCTCTCTCCTTTTGTTTCGGGAAAGAAAGGAGACAAAGAAAGATAAGAGGACGAGGAGCTGGGCGGGGCAAAAGACAAAAACTCAAAGAGGAAAAAACGAAGGACGGAGAATTGTAAAGTAGAGGGGAAGAAGAAAGACGAGGGAAAGGGGAAAAAGAATATGAGGGAGACTCAAAGTGGAAAGACAATGATTAGAAAGTTATAAGGGAAAAGGAAGAGGGGAAGAAGAAGAGGAAAATAAGAATTTAATTTGAATATTAGGAGGTAAGATGTTACAATCGTGATGGGGAAAAAAATTAGTTAACGCAGTGAAATTCTTTTAAGTTACAGCACGATAACTAACAAGCTGTTGAAAACCGAGAAGGAATCATTATTAGATATCCGTTTAAAAAGAGAGATGTTCAAATGGACACCAAAATAAAGTAGAAATAGAAAAGTGACGCCTGATAAGAAAAATTGGGCAGTGCATTGATTCTGTTCGAAAGTCGTTAACGACATAACAACAGGACTGTAATAGTTATATTAAAAACGACAGTCCTCTCACAACCCTTAAAAGGAAGATTAGCTGAAAAAGCCAACGAGAAAGTAAGAGATAAAACTTCGCCATCAACTGGGAAACTATAAACATTTCTGTCTATATTTGAGTCATCTTATCGCATCCCAGAAAATGGCGCCATAATTTGTGACCTATGATACACGATGCGGAGTTTCTTAACGTTCATTACTACGGCCTAATTCTATGGAATTTATGGATCCACAAGAAAGCATCCGAAAGCTGCTGGCATCATCGTGCAGGATTTTTTATTTTCATCTGAATAACAGGAACTTGTTAAAGGACTCACCTGCACGTTTATCAATAGTTTCATATTAATATTCAATATAATATTAGTAGAATAAGACGAGTAGCAGATATATTACAATCTCTATTTATATAATCCTTTAGGATTTATAGTGAAAGAAGAAGAAACTTGGTGGTATTTTATGAGGTATCGTATATGAAAGTATTTCATGCCAGATGTTTTAAAAAGAACGAAAAAATGTGCACCCACTTTTGTATACTAGAATGAAATTCAGCTTTGAAGACTAATAATAATAATAATAATAATAATAATAATAATAATAATAATAATAATAATAATAATAATAATAATAATAATATGATCGCCGAAGAATAGAAAGTGAATGATAATCATCGTTATCACTGTCAGGAAATTTGACGATCTCAGTCAAATTTCCCCACCCCCTAAAAGATGGGTCGAAGGAGATTAGGATACCCTAAGTATTGGTGGGAACGGGCACACATTAATTAAGGCAAGGAAAAACTATTTTGGGAAATGAAAAAGGCAGAAAAGGAACATTTAAAAGGTATGAAAATAATTATAGTTCCATCACACCCATCAACAGAAAGCTAGATCATTTTAAGTTGATAATCAATTACAAGAACACCATCAGGAATAAAATAGTTAGGAATAAGGTTGGTCGAGGGGGAGGAGGCAAGAGGGGCATATATATGGCAGCTACGAAAGGTTGAGGCTTTCCCACAATTAGCGGCGTTGACACGTTTCCCATCTTGCCAAGTGAGGTATTTAATTCTAATCCAAAAAGGTACATTTTGAAGATTAACCTCGAGGTTAAGGTTAATCCTGAAAGTGGATAAATTTTAGAGTACTGTCCAGCAATTTACCTTTATTCCCAAGTGACTTCGTTTTAAAGTAATTTATGCCATGTGTATGCATGTATGTATATAACTCCTTATCAAATTTCGTATTGAACAATTAGAAAAATGTACAGGAAGGTCGAAGTATAATATCTCGATCCTCGTGTTTTCCTTTGTGTCGACGAATGGAGGGAGGTGACAGTCAATCCGCTTATTACTATAACCCTTAGCGGTCACTTCCTTAATCGTCTATACACGAACAAATGGCAGCGCCGCTCGGAAAATCTGCCAAATCTACCAAATTATGACCCTTTTACCTGAAAAGGTTGAACGGGTTTAAGAAAATATAGCAGCAGTTGTGCTACTATTTTTGGCATGGTCTGTGCGCTGACTACCATATACAACTCCATAATGTAGTATAATTGCCCAGAACATTGACAACGACAGAGGCGCCATATCCAGAGCATTTACACAATTAATGGCACAAATATCAATACAGAATTCCAAGAACAACTGTCCTGTTATATTGATCACAATTTACATTTCATAAAGAGGACCATCAATGAAAGCAAAGTAACGAGCTTTAATCCCATACATGATCCACAGCACATATTTTGTGAATCTTCGACTCGCTTCAGAGGTGCTTTCAAAATAATGGTAGAAGGTGAAAAAAAATCTAGTGTTATGAAAAGTTCGCAAATTACCTAAGCGAAGTACTGGCCTAAACCAAAACATAGACGCATGAAGTATATAACAATGATATTTGAGTTACAGACTAAACAAGTGCAAACAAACTTAAAACCGCCTCTATTCTTTATCAAAACAATGGCCCCTTTGTCATCTGCTACTTGCCTATAATTCTCTTATGTGATGATAAGGAATCTAGAGAACAAAGCAGGTATTTGTTTTCTACCGTGTTAACGGGTAACCGAGTACAAGGTGGTTAGTTGGTGAGATTTTTGACGCTCGAAATCACCTATTTCAAAGTAATTTCAGAACAAATTAGCAAGTAAATGGTTGATGATAGCAGAGAAATTACCACCCAATCTTTGAAGGTAAAGAAAAGGACAATAACTGGTAGGTGTCCCATGATGCCAAACGGATTTTTATTTGGTTACATGCATCATTAACGTTTTTTCATTTATTGCTATATCTTTTCGTAACTTTGTACAAGCATTTGGAGCATGTCTATTCTCCAATTTTTACTCAACCTTTTAATATTCGTTCCAAGTCAAAATACAGCTATAATACTTCAAAGACAAGAGACTCTGAGAAGGTGATTGCGTCATAAGAGGATGGAGGAACAAGTTAGGAGAGGAGACTACAGGATAAAATGGGTTCATGGATGGGGGGAAAATTCCTCCACCCTACATACCTGTAGAGAAAGATGATAGTTACGACTGCTGAAAATTAGACTTGGACGTTAGAGAGAGAGAGAGAGAGAGAGAGAGAGAGAGAGAGAGAGAGAGAGAGAGAGAGAGAGAGAGAGAGAGAGAGAGAGAGACGCATATGGTCGCAAATGCTGTAACCAATGATGATAAGATGGCCGTGTTAATCATAGAGAGAGAGAGAGAGAGAGAGAGACGCATATGGTCGCAAATGCTGTAACCAATGGTAAGATGGCCGTGTTAATCATAGAGAGAGAGAGAGAGAGAGAGAGAGAGAGAGAGAGAGGAGGTCGCATGACGTAACCAATGGTCGCAAATGCTGTAACAATGGTAAGATGGCCGTGTTATCATAGAGAGAGAGAGAGAGAGAGAGAGAGAGAGAGAGATGCCCCGACATGCGTAAGAAAGATGCTTTTCCACCCAGCAAAATGTTACACGCAAAATGGTAGTTTTGTAAACGAACAGAAAACCGCTTTCCCTGCATGTATTAATATAGAAGAGCATGTTCACCTCAAAAGCATTAACACAAAGAAAATTCCTTTACGTTTAATCAATAAAAGCATTTTCCAAGAGAACCGCATCCAGGAAAATAACTGGAGAGGCATCCCCCCCCCCCCCCCCGCCCGCTACCCCAAAAAAAATCATCCGTAAATTTTTTTTCCATTGCAGCATTTTTCCATATAGGTAACCACTAATTTACGAAACACTACCCTTGTATATACCTAGACCACGGTCTAGGTATATACAAGGTATATAGAATGGTCTCCCTTATTCTATAAACTTTGGGTATATAATGGCCTAACGACTCGCCAGCTACCTATCTGACCCGCGGTAGGGGGTTATGACGTCACGCGAAAGGCAACTACAAAAAATTGCGTTTACTTTTCTAAGATCGCTGTGGTGTGGCTTGTACAGATATCATACGTTGCCAATTTTCATGTTATGGTGATCCTATTATTTCCATGGAGTCTATTGAAATAGTTTTAATTTCTTGAAATGTAGTTTTTTGTTTCGTCTATTCTTGGTTAAAATCTTAGTTTCATTAATGAAAATGAAGGTATGGCATATTTTTTCCCTGGCGATGCCAGATCTGAGTTTAGGGATCTTATGATTTATAAGAGGATTTAACAGGTCATGTTAAATATCATTAAAAGATACTCGCTCCCGATCAGCCACTGTGATAAGTATGGACCCCCCAAGTGACTCTCGCAAACGCCTCCACCCACCATCTGAGGCCAAGGATATATAGTCTATTATGTCCTGAAATACTTCATTTTAGAAAAACAACAAAGAGGCCCTGTAACTGACGTTTCGAAGGCTATCCAAAGAACCTCTGAAGCAACAAAAGTGTCAGAAATGACTATTCATAGACTTAACAAGGAAACAAGAGAGACGGGAAATATAGTGGAATCTCCAGTGTTTCAAAAAAAGAAAAGAGAAAGTGAGCCCCGTGACTGACTTGGATGATTTTGATAAGAAGAATGTTCTGCGAAGAGGCAATGAGTGGATGTCTTTCCTTATATATGAACCAAACAAAACAAGATAGTGAATCTCAAAGGTTATAGTAGATCGATTGACTTAAGAATTTATGTCCCGAGGCCAAACACAGGAGCCAACAGGCCATTTAGCGCATCTATAATTATAGATAGAGAATGAAGGAATAAATAAAATCGGGAATTAACAAAAAAAAAGTTAACAGAGAAGAAGCAAACCCTTTCCTTCGACTCCCAAGCGAATCTTCCTAAGAAGGATTATGTCTGCGGGAAGCATTTAATGGGACTTACATACCCGTAGATATGACAACTCAGATTTTCCACCTGGCCCCACCAGAGCGATCTGAGACAAGTAAACGCACTATAGAAGTTTTCCTTGTGAGCCAGGTATATAGACATTAGTCTTGTCATTAATGAAAAGCAGCCTAGCCGTAAAATCTTCTGATGAAATATGAACATCGCAAAACACTGGAAATATGATGAAGGAACAAACATGCTAGAAAAGTTCATGCTGACTGGTCTGACTGGTAAACCGAGACAACCCATCTTTTATGATTTTGCCGAATCATGTGTGCACGAGATGGTGAAAGAAAGACGGAGATACTGACGCCGATGAACATCGGTTCTACCTGCCATCAAGCCTGGCCGACATTTCCTATTAACTTAAATAAAACCACTATTGGAGCGAAAGGTCGGATGAAGGGATCGCCCCACCGCTTGTTATTCAGACTCAATCCATTTCGCCACTCGATCTCACGAAAGGGATGTAGTATCTATGGAATCGTATATTTTCCAATGAATTCTAAGGGTTAGAAAGAGACACGGAGGGTCGTTTTACAATCTAAAATAAATATGGATTCACAGCGATGGGCTCGTCTAACAGACAGACAGACTGCCATACAAAGATGTATCCATGGAATCGTACGAGATTCAGCGTCATAAAAATAAACCGTGTTACTGACTATAAAAGGCCGTAAACTGAAAAAGCTGGCAATACTTCCATGACAATCGATGGTCTATAGACACGTTTTAGTATATGGAATAAAGAATTTTCGCCAAAGGCCAAGCGCAGGGACATATGAGGTCATTTAGCGCTAGAGGAAAATAGAATCGAAAGGATTGAAAGGTGTAACAGCAAGAAAACCTCGCAGTTGCACTATGAAACAATTGTTAGGAGAGGGAGGAAAGTAAGAAGGAAAATAGTAAATATGAACGGAGGTACAGTAAAAGGAATGAAAGCGTTGCAGCTAGGGGTCCGAGGGGACGCTGCAAAGAACCTTAAGTAATACCTACAGTACACCGCATGAAGTGCACTGACACCACCACTCCCCGACGGGATGCTTTAGCACAGGGATGCAAAGCTGAAAAGGGTACGTCACACCCAGTACCCTTCACCCGAGGCTCAGCTTGAATATTGTTATTCGATAATGGACACTGGCTAAAGTTTTCCTGTGATCCCTCCCCCAGGATGTTCGATATGACGCCATTTAAACTACTGCCTCGTTTGCGAATTCCAAACTGGAGCAAAGTAACCTCTCTGTTCTCAAACGTATACTTATATCTTTATGGTATTCGTATGTAGTTCTCGTGCTCCTCCGTAAAATGTAATCAAATGGCACATGGTGCAATTAAATACTTAAGACAGACACTTAGAATGACTTAGAAATATTTTTTTCCTATTCAATTTTCTATTCAATTTACAGACACGCGGGAAACGATCAAACCCATTAGCTTGAACTTCTCAAAAAGAACGTTGAAAGGAAATTTGAGAGTAAGAGGTTCAAAAGGTGTAACAGGAGGAAAACCTCGCAGATCCACTATGAAACATTGTTAGAGATGGGTGGAAAGTAGGATGGAAGAGAGAATATGAATGGAGGTACGATAAAAAAAGAATAAAAAGGGTTGCAGCTAAGGGCCGAAGGGACGCTGAGAAGAACTTTAAGTAATGCCTATAGTGCACCGCGCGTGAGGTGCACTGACGGCACTACCCCTTACAGGGCTGAGTCCTGGATCCACCTCTTGTGGAGAAAATTCCACCTCGTTAGCCACTTGATATAACTATTTATAGAGAATGATCAGCGGAACATCAAAGCTCACTACGCACACTGGGTCATTCACATCAAATTGCGCGCACCGTTTGGTTTCTGTATCAGTACTTTTTCTATCATATCTATCCAGTATTAACTAAGTATTCTTGTCAGTCTTCTCCAAAGTGTTCAGAGTTACACAATATGGAACTATGATCTATGAATTATCAGCAACACCGTCCTATAATTCATGAATACAAACAAAAGTAAAACGTTAAAATCCTGTATCCTATTATAAGAACGCTGTAATTGTATAAGATCTATTAACAGATGTTTTATATATTAATTTAATACGATCTCGAACAGGAAGGCGAAGATAATTATACCAACAAATATAAAAATACATATATATAAAAAAAAAATTATATAAGTTAGCAGACACCCAGTGTCAACGAAATCATACATACAGAGAGGCGTAAAACGAGATCTCTACTGGCGGCCTGGCGGAGAGAGAGAGAGAGAGAGACCTTACCTTACAGACCTTACATCTTGTTCGGGTTGCCCCAGGTCCCTCAGTGTGAGGCACCTCTAATGTCTACCAGAGAGTTGCTAGTACATCTTCCGGTATATTTTGTATCTTCCAATCTTGGATGGTCTGGGATGCAGTTTAGATATTTGTCGAGCTTATTCTTAAACACATCTACGCTCACTCCTGATATATTCCTCAGATGAGCTGGCAACGCATTGAATAGACGCTGCATTATCGATGCTGGTGCGTAGTGGATTAATGTCCTGTGTGCTTTCCTTATTTTTCCTGGTATAGTTTTGGGCACTATTAATCTACCTCTGCTTGCTCTTTCTGATATTTTTAGTTCCATGATATTTTCTGCTATTCCTTCTATCTGTTTCCATGCCTGAATTATCATGTAGCGTTCTCTTCCTCCTTTCAGACTATATAATTTTAAGAATTGTAGTCTTTCCCAGTAGTCTAGGTCCTTAACTTCTTCTATTCTAGCTGTAAAGGACCTTTGTACACTCTCTATTTGTGCAATATCCTTTTGATAGTGTGGGTACCATATCATATTGCAATATTCAAGTGGACTACGAACATATGTTTTATAAAGCATAATCATGTGTTCAGCTTTTCTTGTTTTGAAGTGCCGTAACAACATTCCCATTTTTGCTTTACATTTTGCCAACAGAGTTGCTATTTGATTCATTGCATAACATTGTTCCTATGCATCATCACACCAAGGTCTTTAACTGCTTCCTTATTGTGATGGTCTCATTATTAGGTCCCTTATATGCATATAGCTTTCTTTCTCTGTCTCCATAATTTATTGATTCAAATTTATCAGAGTTAAATACCATCCTATTTACCTCTGCCCAATCATATACTTTGTTAAGGTCTCTTTGTAGAGCTTTTTCCTCCTCTTCATCACCAAGTAATTTCTCTACTTATTCTTGTGTCATCTGCGAAACTACTCACTACCGAATCCTTCACATTATTGTCTATGTCTTCAATCATAATAACAAACAGTATTGCAGCTAACACCGTACCTTGCGGCACACCGGATATTACCTTGACTTCATCCGATTTCTCGTCGTTTGCAATAACTATCTGTTTTCTGTTGTGTAAAAATTCTTTTAACCATCTTCTACTTTATCCACGATATTGTGTTTTCTAATTTTCTTCGCTAATATATTATGGTCTACTTTATCAAAAGCTTTTGCAAAGTCTAAATAAACCACATCTGTTTCATTTCCGCTTTTCATATTTTTGAATATGTTCTCACGGTGGACTAACAGTTGGGTTTGTGTACTTTTTCCGGGTACGAAACCATGTTGTCCTTTATTAAACAAATTATTTTTTATTAAACTGTTTCATAATATTTTTCTTCATTACCCTTTCATACACTTTCATAATATGTGATGTTAGACTCACAGGCCTATAATTACTTGCCTCTAGTCTTGATCCACTTTTGAAAGTAGGGGTAATATATGCTAATTTGTGCTCCTCATAAATCTTGCCTGTATCTACACTTTGTCTTAATAATATTGCAAGTGGCTTTGCGATAGAATGAACTACTTTCTTTAACAAAATAGCAGGAATTCCATCAGGCCCTGCAGCAGCTCCATTTTTAATTTCATTAATAGCCTGCACAATATCAGCTTCATTAATATCTGTCAGCTAAATATTCACTATTTTCGTCCCTTACTTCTATATCATTATCTTCATTATCTATTCTAGGGTGAATTCTCTCTTATATCGTTCTGCCAGTATGTTGCAAATTTCCTTTTTTCATTCGTTAAATCTCCCTTCAATTCTCAGAGGGCCTATTTCTATTCTTCTTTTATTCATCTTCTTCGCATATGAGTATAATAGCTTGGGGTTTTGCTTGATATTTAATAGGGTTTTTTCTTCCAAGTCCCGTTTTTCATTTTCTTTTGATTGTATAATCTTTTGTTCTGCATTTTCTATCTTACTTTTTAGTTCTATAACTTTCCATGCATTTTTTTTCTTTTGCAAGACCTTTTTTCCACTTTCTGATTTTCTGGAACAAGATCCTTCTGTCTCTTGGTATGCATGAATGATGTTTACTTTTCTTCTTCGGTATATATTTTTCCACTATTTTCTCCAATATTTTATATAATATCTCCGTATTTACCCTTATGTCATCACTTACGAAAAGTTATCCCAATCTTTGTTTAATTCTTCATTAATTTCTGACCATTTTATATTTTACTGTAGAAGTTGTATTTTCCATATCTTTCCCACTTTTTCATTTCTTGCTTATCTCTATTTTCACTTGCTTTGGAATGAACTGTTAATTCTATGACATTATGGTCTGAAATATTCGCATTATAAACTATTATTTCTTTAACATAATTCATCTCGTTCACAAATACTAGGTCTAAAGTATTTTCCTTTCTTGTTGGCAGGTGATTTATTTGTTGAATGTTGTATTCTAGTAGCATATCTAATAGCTTTTCAAATTGCCTCTTATCTTCTGCACTACTATTACTCTCTTTTTTATATGTATAAGTACAACCACAATCTCCTATTCGTTCTTTCCTTTCTACGAAAGGAAAGTTGAAGTCACCAGATAGGAGAATAGTCCAGTCCTTGTGATTTCTACATATATCATCCAATTTTTCAATTATTAAGTCAAACTCTTTAGTATTAGGAGGTCTATATTTACTATGTTCATCAATTTTTCAGATTCAAATTCTACCGCTATTAGTTCACATTCTGAGTTACTATATTTCTCATATATTTTTCCTTGTTTTTTGTCTTTCCCATATATTTGCGGTTCCTCCTTGATTCCTATTTTTTCTATCTGATCTATAAGTTTGGAACCCTTTTATTTGATCATCCTTCCCAGTCTCTTGGGAATACCAGGTTTCACTTATATTCATTATATCTATTTTCTTTTCATTTTGGGTTAGTTCTTCTAAGTACTCTATTTTTCTTTTTGAGTTACTCGTAACTAAACCCTGCGCATTCATCACTATGATGGTTTGCGTGTTTTCTCCTTCATTTAATACTGGTAGTAATAAGGATTTTCCCATGTCTCTTTCCTGTTCTGGTATGTTGTTCTTTTTTCATTTCCAGAAATTCTGACATTAAAAAATCCAACTTTTCCATAATATTTGATCTTCCTTCATCATAATTATTCATTTTGTGTCTGAATCTGCAATTTTCTCCGTTTCTGCAATATCCTCTTGCATAATAAATACAGTTATTATCTCTTGAGTAGAATTTCAGAGCTGATGCTTTGAAATTTTTTGCTGACACCTCTGCATATCTCATTGGTGGTTTGCTTTTCTCTTTTACCTGATATTCTTGATTTCTCTCTTTATTTGTTTCTTTCTTATTTTGGATTTTATTACTTGGTTGGTTATTTATTTGATTATGATTCATGGCTACAGGGTGCATATATTTGCATTTTTTGTCGAACTTACATCCTTTTCCTTCTTTTAGGTTTTTACAATATTTTTTGGATGCAGATCTCTGCAATCATCCCCATATCCATCTAAGTATGCACATTTACCATATATTTCATAGTTTTGACATATCTTAGGATGTTTGTAGTAACATCTTTCTCCAAATCTGCAATTCCCTCTTTTCAAAAGGTTGCAGATTTTGTCTTTCTTGTCTATATTTTCCTCTTTCCCGTCATTGTATAGATCTGGGTAGAGCCTCTTCGGGATTTGCTTTTCTGTTGTCATATCGTAATTTATTTCTTCGTAGGTATGCTGCTTTATTGCCTCATATGTAGTATCAATGAGTATCTCTGCATCCATACTTTTATCTTGTTCTTTGTTTTCCTTATTTTTTTCTGTCATTTCATTTTTGTTTACTTCTCTTCCGTTTTCCTCTTCTTCTTTTTCTTCTTCTTCTTTTTCTTCTTCTTCTTCCTCTTCCTCTTCTTCTTCATCCTCAACTATTTGTACATTCAATCTTGATTTAATAACATTGTCTATCCATGATAGACATGTTGAACAAAAAATTCTTGTATCTTTTCTCAAATCTTGTATTACCTCAGCACACTGTGGATGGGTCGGAATGTTGCATGCAGCACATTTTCTGATTAGGTTTTGTGGATTGACTATGCTATACCAAACCTTACACAGTTTGCATGCTTTTGGCATTCTTTTTCCTAATGCATCAATTAGGATATTCACAAGATTCACCTTATTCATTTTCTTTGTCGGAATATGTTGGTTTATGTATATTTTCTTTATGAGTCTCTTGACCACTTGGATTTTATTTGGAACTTCTTCAATTATTTTCAAGATATTTTCATTAGATTTGTTCCAGTTTGAAGGATTATATCCTTCTAATATATCTATGAATGCTTTTGTATCTTTTTGGTTAGGACTGTTGCTGATTTCATAGATGAGAAATGCCAGTTCCCTTCCTGCTACCTCATCGTATTGCGAATCTGCTAGACACGCCAAATTACGCCACCTCTTCCCGCAGTTGGAACTTACTGCCATCTTGTTCTGATTTATAGTATTACACTTGATAAACTAACTTAGAAGACGCTTTATCCTACTATTTTCACACTAATCTTATCACCGATAGTTCACGAACACTTCTAGATATTTCTCAAATTCTAGTCGTATGTTAAACTTGTGATATCTGTTGATTAATCTGACTTCACGCGGGTACGACTCACCAAGCAAGATGGCTACTTACGAGAGAGAGAGAGAGAGAGAGAGAGAGAGAGAGAGAGAGAACCCCAAATTTTTATTCCGGCAGTCGAATAAAAACGGAAACAACAATTCCGAGCAATAATGTACTTTTCCCGTTCGTTCCAGACCTATTACCAATTTCCTGATTTTCGACCGGAATGTTAAGCCTCTGAATGCCAATCAAAGGTTGCCGACAGTGAATGCGGACGAAGGACTCAGAGGAAAAATGAATCCGCAAATCTATTCTCGTTCGATATGTCACCTAACTTTGGCAGAACCTTCGGTGAATGGATCTTTTATCAAGAAACTCGACCCTTATTTAATTTTCCTAAAAACTGCTCCTGGTTTGTTATAACAAACAGGAAGTAATTATTGATTCCAAAGAAGACGGCACCGTCAAAATGCAGTTAATATGTCTTTATAGGTGATTCTTATATAAACAAAAGAATATTGATGTGGAGAACTTAGAAGAAAAATTACCAATGGTTGGAAATGAAATAATAAACGCTAAAATGTGTAAGTAAAATTCAAGTCCATAGGTTCACTGCTCAAGCGAAGTAAGTGTCAGTATAGTCACACAGAAAAGAGCATGATGAACTAATGAAAGAAGTTAGAGCACAGAGTCAGATGACAGAATAGTTAGAAATGATACACAAGGAAAATCACGGAATTCCATACGTATGTAAATGACAACGATGAATAGTGCCTACGTGATAGTATCAGCTAGGTTCGAGAAAAGATTTGGTGACATACAAATGGGGGAAAGACAGTCATTGTGGGTTGAATGCTATAAAATATTAAACATATAAAAAAGTACAGTCATTATCGTGATCATCAACTAATTCCTATTCACTGATAAAAACAAAGACGACGATAAAAGTATGGGGGACTGTGAAAAGCCCTGTTGCACATGCTATATTAGAGCTCAGGGTTTCCGATAAGGCTATTTATACTCTGTTTTTTTTCCATCTGTCCATCCGCCTGTGGTGTTTCCGTATGGTAACACTGCGTCCCGGGCTTTAGATAGTTACATTCAGCTTACATTCAACAATAATAATAATATCCTATTTCGAATATCAATGGTGTACTTCGCATACAGTAAATTATTAAAACACTTTTCAGTTGCAAATGTACACCCAGATATCATTTTATTTACCTAAAACTTACCATACAAAAACACCACAGGCGGATGGACAGATGGAAAAAAACAGGGTATAGTTACCAACCAACGTAAGGTTTCTAGATATGACATCTTAGAAAATTCAGGGGCCCCCATAGAAGTACAGATATTATCACTACTGGGTGGACCAATTTGATACAAGGGGATGTTGTTGACATCCCTCAGCTGGCTATGGTTTAGAAAATAATTAAGAAAAACCAATCTTCAGAAGACACTAAGCGACTGAAACGCTGATGTGTACATAGGAAGAAAACAAACTATACTGAAAATAAAAGCTTTAAAATATGATTTACTGTTACATCATATGGAAACTACTGCTTCATTACCAATACAACCAAGATTGTATTTTAATCATTAATTGATCAACTCATTATAATTTTCATTGCGTCAAGCAGATAGTAATTTGATAACAATCTACGGAATAATTACAGACTAATTAGATTATCAGGCTCCCAATTAAAATCCCACAGAGAGGCGGTCTAATTTCCTCTTTTCTGAATGAATAAGGAAAAGTTTATCAGCAGACTCTAGGATGGCTGAATAGGAGTATTTGAAGTGTATTTTTCTCTTTCTGCGAGAGACGATCAATTCATTTTGAAATCAATTTCAATCAAATTGTATCTCGGATGCAAATGTTATGGAAATAAAAGTAGAAGAAAAATTCTAAGAATAGTAACTGTTTATTGGAAAATGTGGTTTATTTTCTTGTAGAACAAATAGAATATAGAATTTAGGCCGAAGGCCAAGCATTGGGACCTATGAGGTCATCCAGCGCTGAAAGGGAAATTGACAGTAAAGTGGTCTGAAAGGTAACAGGAGGAAAACCTCCCAGTTACACCACGAAACAATTGTTAGAGAGGGTGGAAAGTCAGATGGAAGAAAGAAAAGATGAACGGGGGTACAGTAAAAGGAATAAAAGAGGTTGCAGCCAATGGCCGAAGGGACAATGCAAAGCCCTTAAGTAATGAGAACAGTGCACCACTTTGAGGTGTACTTTCTCGTAAGATTTTACCTTCCCCCTCCCTCACTTAGCGTTTAAATAGCTTTGTTGGTTGGTTTTTTTTACGTTGCATGGAACCAGTGGTTATTCAGCAACGGAACCAACTGCTTTACGTGACTTCCGAACCGCGTCGAGAGTGAACTTCTAACACCAGAAGCACATCTCTCACACCTCAATGGAATGGCCGAGAATCGAACTCGCGGCCACCGAGGTGGCAGGTAAAGACCGTATCGATCACGCCACTGAGGTTACGATGTACATACAACTAAGGAAATCACATAGACAAAACTCAAACATTCCTCCTTTTGTAGTGATTATCCGCCTTCTAATAAGGTGTCAAGACCATCTGCCTGTGACCTTTTAAGTGCTCGTAATCACTGAATCCTCTACTTGTTTGTGAACATATGGTTGAAAATTCAATATAGCATACTTGTATCTGATTATTCATAGGAAACTCTTATAGCAACGGCCGTGCCATAAAAGAAATTAAATGGAAACACGTCTAATAACGATAGGAAATAAAAAAAAAAAAACTGATTCTCATGGGAGCAGTTGAGCAGTTCAATTTGTTGCGAGCCATAGATAGATTTGTGTGGTTTTCAAAGGCAGGTTAGACGTCACATATCACTACGATCAGGACAAACTTCCAATGTAAATAGTTAGTGAATTACATGAAATGGATTATTACGTTTCTCCCTATATATATATATAAAAATAGTTTTATCAAACTCAAGCAGTTCGATTGCTCCAATGAAATATTCCAGGTTTATGGAAGCATAACTCACGACTATAATACTCGGGAAAATGAAACAGAGACTTCATTTACTTGCCTGAATTTTGTATTTGACTCTTATAACCATTTCAAACATCGCTCTCATCCAAACCCACAAGTTCGAAGAAAGAAGTAGACCATAGGGAGAACACAAACGTAAAGCCAGAAGCTCACAGGTAAAGAGGCCTTACGTCTTATCACCAATTTGAGGAGCAAATTCGAACTTCTGTTCTTCTTAGTGCGTGAACACCGTCCCCTCTCCCCCAAAATACTGCAACAGTTTAGGTTTATTTCTCGTCTAGGCTATACCAATCCCCTAAGGCCTAAGCATTCATATATACAACGGAAAAAAACCGCCTGAAGTGAAGATCACGCGACAAGAACGCAAATTAAAAAAAAAAAAAAAAAAAAAAAAAAAAAAAGAGCCAAAGACTCTCCTATTCTGCAAGAGCTACGACACTGACGCCGAGAAAACACTGGAAGACAATTATAAAAATATAAGCAGCACCTTATTTTGAAAATGTATACAACCGCCCGCCAGGGAGGGATTCGTCCCTGCAGAGGACTGTACATAAAACCAAAGTGAACAAAGTGATACCGGGACGTATTTGGGTCTACCAGAAAATTCTGGGTTCGTTGCAAGATGCAGCTGAGAGAGCATCCAAGAAGGTATATACTTCTATGACGTCATTTGTGATCCCACAACAAACATGCCTATGAAGTGGAATCCAACTTTGAAACTCGCAAATACGCTACTTCACTTTAGATGAATATTAACGTTTACCTAAAAATTTCCTAAAAATTTCCATTCAGAAGGAATGTGAATTGTGATCATACTGCGAGATACGCATATAGTAAGCAATTGCTTTCGTGTTATTAGAAAAAATATATGAAAATTTGCTAAAATAACATGCATGACTACGCAATTTTCAATTGGAAATCATTAACATTTGCAGATTTAGGTTTGCAGCATTATAAATGAAAGCTTCATTTCATTGAAGAATCTTCAAACAAATAATATAGCTAATTAGGGACATGAATCTATGAAACAACATCAACATTCGGATTATAATAATAATAATAATAATAATAATAATAATAATAATAATAATAATATGAAGGTAGGAGACCCTCTCTTAAACATGTTTTGTTAAAGATGATGGCAGCATCAGTGGAATTGATTTTATATATGGTCTTTACAATTCTTATTATTCTCTTCTCATCAGGGCTGATATTTGCTAATAGCTGGCCGATGTTCATATCTTGGTTAAAGAAATGTTTTCTAAAAATACTAATTTATTGTTATGATAACAAAAGTGATTAACAAATCTTAGTAATGGAATTCCAACGTTTCCAACCGTATCATCGGTTCATTTTCAAGGAAAGGTGAGCGTGAACTGATTGGAATGGGTTGTTGTTGTTGTTGGAGATTAAGCCAGCCTTGTGCTGGCACGGGCTCTTGCTCCTAGAGCAGCCCGTAACTGGAATATCTGTAAAGATACAAAAAACAGTGCTTTGGCGGTTAGTTTTGGAAAGGAGATAGGGTGACAGGCAGGATTGCAACCCCTTTGAACCTTACGGTACCCATCAGTAGGAGAGAAAGTTTTATAGCAGTGAGACTCAGCCTAGCTGAAGAGTGCTGAGTAGGAAGAAGGAAGCGAGTTTTAGTTTGAGGGAAAGAAGGCGTTACCTATAAACATTTTAGGCGCAATATATATACATGTGTGTAGCATCTGAAAATATTGCAATATATATCAAACCAACATTAAGCAAGTATTATAGTATATATACATGTTCATGCATACTCACACTTATACATATGCTCCCAAAGATGTTTATGACTCCCATTGCAACCAGTGAAGTAGAGGGTTTGTGCTTTGTGTGGCTTTCATTGTTTTTTTGTTTACAAGACACTAGGATTCCCATGTGTCTATGGAGAAATGCCGTGTGATTCATCCTTTTACCTGGGAGGTGGGTGAGACATTATGAGATTCCATATGTCCCTATGTTATTTAAGATGTGTCTGGTGATCTGTGCCGGTGTCAGCTCTATTTCAGTTAGGTTTGATCTGTAAGATTGTGTCTCTGGGCAGTCTAGTAGGTAGTGTTCGAGGGGCTGGATTGCCTCTCGGTCACAGTACTGACATAACCTGCCCTCATTTCCTATCATTTGCCAGGTGCAGAGGTATCCTAGCCTTAATCTGTGTGTGATGACTGAGAGTTTTCTAGTGGTTTGTTTTGTGATGTCATGCGGCGTTAGATTTGTGACATCCACATACCACTTGGACGTCCTTGACTCTTGTAGGTAGTGACGTCGTACTTCACTCTCTTCTTGGAGTTTGGCATAGCTTTTTTGCCATTTCCTTTAGGTGTGTTATGGATGGTTGCACGTTTATGCTTACTGTACTGCAGCTGAGGGCACTTTTGGCAAGAAAGTCAGCTTCATCATTTCCCTGGATTCCCACATGGCTGGGTATCCAGTTTAGTGTGACTCTCCTGCCAGCAGCTTGATGTGAATTGGCCAATGATTTTATGGCTGTTATCAGTGTCACATTTTCTTTTGGATTTGTCGCTTTGATAGCGAGTATTGCTCCTTTGGAGTCAATATGCACTGTTGTGTGTCCTTCTTTTAAATTGGAATTTTCTAAGGCTTTTAAGATTGCCATTAGTTCCGCTTGTAGTATGGAGGCATTGTTGGATAGCCTCCAGCTTCCTTTGAAGTCTTGGGCAGCCACTGCTGCTGCAGTTGCTGGAGCTTCTGTGTCAACTGAGCCATCAGTGTAATATATGTTTTCAGCTGCTGTGTTCCCGATTGCTTCTTCTGCTGCAGTTTTCATTTGTGCTGCTGTGCACAGTGCTTTGTTTGCCGGTAGTATTGTGAAGTTATACCGGATTGGGTCTTCGACCCAGGGAGGTGGTTTTTGGTATCCCTCAGGTGGGACATCCTTTGTTATGTGTTTCACTGTGTCCTGCATACCCAGTTCTCTCAGTGTCTGGAGTATACTGCCCGCATAGGTTTTTGGCGGGTCTAGTTCTTCGTGCAAGTTTATGCACGCTTGCATTTTGTTTTTGTGTGGTCCATTTCTGTCGTTTCTGATGGTTTTGCACAGAATGGCAATATTTCTTTGGCCTATCCTGTGCTTGAGAGACTGCAGTTGTGTCTCTGCCCTCAAGAGACAAATTCTTGTCCACATTGGGGCTCCAAGTATAAGTCTCATTGCGTTGTTTTGGATGACTTCCAGCCTCTGCTGTTGATCCTTTCTGAGATTTGTCAGGACTGGTGCTGCGTATTCTACTTGTGCTCTGATGGTTTGTATGTAGAACCTCCTGAGCAGATGGTATGTCGCACCTTCTTGCAATGATGTGATTTTCTTTAGGGCATTAAGCCCTATTTTTGTTTTGGCTTGGAGGAGCTGTATTTGCTTCTCAGGAGATAGTGAATCTGCAATGCAGACTCCCAGATATGTGTAGCTATCCACCCAGTCTATGACGTCTCCTTTCAGTAGAAGGTTGGGTGGATTTTGATCATGTTTTATTGCCATGGCTTTTGTCTTATTTCTGTTGATTTTGAGTCCCAGTTGTGTGCACTTGTCCTCAAGTTTTTGCAAGGCTTCTTGCATCTTTTGGAGCTGTCTTTGAGGGCCGGAGCTGACGATGCAAACATCGTCAGCATATATGAAGACCTCTACTCCTTGTGGTAGCTCGAGACAGGCTACATTTTCCATAAGGACATTGAATAAGAAGGGGCTTAGAATGCCCCCCTGTGGAGTGCCGTTTTCAAGAGAGTAGTATTCTGACATTCTGCCTTGGAACACTACTCTTGCTTCTCTGTCTTGCATGTATCCTTTTGTCCATGTAAGCAGGTTGCCCTTGATCCTCTTTCTGACTAGGGAGGAGAGGATGGCTGCTGCATTGGCTAATTCATATGCCTTTTCTAGATCTAAGAAGACCACTATGGATTTTCTGCCATTTATGGCACTTAGCACATCTGTAAGGCACTCATGGGTGCCTACTCCTTCCCTATAGGCATAGAGCCTATGATGTAGGGGCCCTGCTTTCCATAGTAGTTCTGTTCAGAACCATTCTTTCTGCAACCTTTTCAGTGCAGCTGATGAGGGATATCGGCCTATATGCGCCTTCCTCTTTTGGCTTAGGTATTGGTTGTGTGTCTTGCTGTTGCCATTTCTTTGGCCTGGTGTGCTCTGCATATGTCCTGTTTACCAGGAGTAGATATACCTGTTTGGCAGGGTCTCCCATGTGTCTCAGCATGCTGTAAGTGATTGCATCTGTTCCAGGGGCTGTGTCTCTTTTCCCCTTGCTGAGTGCACTGTTTAGTTCTTCCATAGTGAAGGGTGTGTCTGTGTCATCAGGTGTGTTGCAGGCAGTATTGATTTCCCTCCATCTTGCTGGGGAAACTTCATTTATTTTTTCCCGTGTTGTTTGGGGAAGGTTGTGTGATTTTGTCCTTTCTGCAAAGTTTCTGGCTATATTGTCAGCTTCTTCTTGTGGGTTGGGGTTGGATGCTTTGCGCTGTTCTTCCTTTCCCTGCAATTTTTGCAAGGAATCTCCAGATCTGGGTTACTGGAGTTTGTCTGCTGATGTTTGCACACCAATCATACCATGCCTGTTGTTTAATTTCTTTTGTCTCTTCAGTTGCATGGGCTATTACCTCTCTGAGAAGTCTGTGCATCTCATCAGATGGTTCCCGTCTGAAGAGTTTCCGCACTCTGTTTACTCTGGCATTGAGTTCTTTGACCCTTTCACAGTAGTACCATGCATCTTTGTGATCGATCTTGGATCGTTTGATCTTTGGCATGGACATGTTTGCTGCCTCTCTGAGTTTGCTGATGAACTCTTCATAGAAGAGTTCTATATCGTTTGCAGGGTTTTCAAGGTAGTTCCTCGCCCATCTCGTCATTATGGCTTCAAATGTAGCCCAGTTTGCAAACTTGGGGTTCCATCTTTCTGGTGGCGGTGGTATGGGGGGCAGCTTTTTGAGCCGTAGGCCAATGTCAATGGCTATGTGGTCGCTTGTGAGGGTCTCGTGCAGCTTCCATGTTGCTTGCTCCTTTAGGGCGGAGTTTGTGAAGGTAAGATCTAGTCTTCCTCCTTTTAGGTGAGTTGGCTCTCCACTGTTTAATAGGCACACCTCTGGGAATTCACATGATAACTGGTGTAGATGTCTTCCAGTTGTGTTTGTTTGTTGTGTAGAGTTCAGGCTTGGGTGATGTGCATTGAAGTCTCCTCCAATTAGTGTGTTTTCCTGTGTCGCTGCACTGAAGAGTGCTTCCCCTTCGAATGTGTTGTCCCGAGCCCTGTATATGTTGTGTACCGTCAGTGTTGTGTTTGCAAGTGTGAGTTTTACGCTGAGTGATTCTACATCATCTCCGCAAAGGATGTTGTCTACCTTCTTTGAGGGATTGTGTTTTTAACTAGGGTGATTAGTCCTCTTTTAGTGTCTGTGTATGGTGTTTTGTACACTTTGTACCCTTTAAATGAAAATTTGGCATTTTCCCTTACAAGTGTTTCTTGTAACATTATGATGTCGTAGTTATTTGTTTGTGTGTGTGCTTGCAGGAATGCGTATTTATTGTTTGCACTTAGTATGTTCCACTGGAGGACTTTTATTGTGTCTGTGTCTCTGCAGTCATTTGTGTTGTTGTTGTTTCCTAGTTCGTCATTTGCACTTGATGTGCCTTGACTACCAACTCTGAGGTTGGCCCTGGCACTGGAGATGTACCTGGTACTATTACTTGGAATGAAACTGACACCGGGTGTATTTGTAGTGCCATTTGCACTGTTGTTGTTTATTAGTGTAGGCATGGTGATGCAAAGAGTCCTCTGGACGTCCTTATGCACTTGTCAACGACTTCTTTGGCTATTTCCTCTGAGAAGTTTGATCCTGTTAGTTCTGCAAACTTGAATAGCATTTGCACCAGTAGATTTGTGAGGTCTTGAGTCTGTGCGATATATTTGTCTTGTTTTAGTTCTGGGCGAACTTCAAACCTGTTGCTTTGTGGGGTGGGAGGAGGAGGGGAGACTGGGTTATATGGCTTTGGGGAGCAGGAACAGTGGAGCTAGTTTTAGGATTTGGAGTGAGGAGGATTTGTCGGTTTCGGGAACAGGAGAGGTTAGGATGTATGTGTTGGTCGGCTTGGCCGATTCTGAGAAGCTGATTTTCCATCTAGTGTTTGTTATTTGTTTCGTTGGTGTGTGTTGGTCTGGGTGTGGTTTGGGGAGTGTTTTGTGTTCCTTTTTCTGAGTTTGAGGCTGACTTTGAGTCCTGTTGGGTCTAGGCCCTCCAGCTGCAGCAGCATAGGACTGTGTCTTATGTGTTTTTGGGGGCTTGTTGCGACCCCCTAACTGCAGCAGCAAAGGACTTTGATCCCTGCTGGGTGGTGGGAGCTGCTGTTGTGTGTTGTGGTCTGGTCTGTGTGTGTGTGTCCAGGGAGGCTCCGAGGTGTGATTCCTTTAAGAGTGTCTATCTTCTGTAGCCTTATCGGGCATTTTCTGTTCCACGCATGGTGGTTCCCCTTGCATGCGGGGCATCTGGCATTTGTTTCTTGTCCATTCTTAAATTTGTCTGTGCAGTTTTTGTGTTGGGATATCTCCCACTACATACACCACAAATGGCTTTGGCGGTGCAGGCGCTGCTATGGTGTCCGTACCTCTGACAGTTAAAGCACCTCAGAGGTTCTGGTGTGAAGTCCATGGTGGGGAAGGAGCCCCACATGCCAAGGTTCAGTGACTTAGGCCGAGTTCCTTTCCATTCTACTAGGACTTTGCGGGTTGGCTGGGGGTTGGGTCCTTTTGTATGGCATCTCTCTGCTTTGATTACCCTGGGATTTTCCAGAATAACCTTGGTTTCAAATTGCAGAGGGTAATGGCATAATATAAATCTGCAGGGTTTGTCGTCAGGATTGAGGAATTTAAAGCTGGCAGGATTATTTTTCATATATTCATTTGTATTCAGGTCTGAGGGTATTGCAAACAGTTCTCCCCTGGTGGTGGGTCTTACCTTGAACAACTTACCCTTTTTTTCGAGGTCCTTAACGAATTCATATGCACTGGTTCCTGTTGGAGGAGTTATCAAGTATTTTCCATGTGAGGGTGAAGGTGCTGCTGGTGGTCCTTGTTTGCGTTTGTTCCTGGTGACAAGCTGGAAACCATCATCTGTGTCCATGGCAGGGGGGTTTTCCTTGTCCTCTTGAGTGGCTGTGGTGGATTCTTCTTCGGAGGTGGAGGAGTCTAGGCGAGGTCTAACTGCTTCAGGGGCATCTGAAAAAGAGGAAGAAGAAGACGTTGTCCGTTTCCGGTTCTCAGGTGCTTCTGCAGTGGTGGGTGTGGGCTGGGTTACTTGGTCCATGGCTGCATTCGTCTTCGTCTATCTGTGAGGGGAGAGAGAGAGAAGAGAGAGAGAGAAAGAGAGAGAGAGAGATAGAGAGAGAGAGGAGCGAGAGAGAGAGAGGAGAGAGAGAGAGAGAGAGAGAGAGGATGTAGAGAGAGAGAGAATGTATGTGTATGTGTGTGTTGTTATATTTTTTATTTTTGCCTGAAGGGCCTAAACCTGGTTTATGGGAGACACCAGCCTATCGTTCCTGTGCTACTTGCAAATAAGGATTGCGAGAGTAGAAAGTTTTTGTCCCTTTGACCCTGCTTCAATCGGAGTTTTCAGACCCCAACGGCTACCGAATTTTAGGCAGGAGAGACTGTTAGTAATGGAAAATTATTTGAGAGAGAAAGATGTCATATGAATTTTCCTTATAAAATGTGAGAGAGCTCTCTCAGAAGTATAATTCTCGGTGTCGTCGTCAATCGCCGAAAGTTCCGCCGAAAATCGCTGGAAATCTCGCCGCTATCGTCGACTGGGATGGCGCTATCGCTCGCTGTCGCTCACGTTCGCCAGAGAAGGTCTCAGAAGAGATGTTACTGCTACGGAGGCCGAGCAGCAACTGCTTGGAATGGGGTCGTTCGGCGGTATTTATTGTGTCCCAGGTGCTCTGTCTGATGGGCGCTGCGTTTTCATTGGCTGAAAAGAGGATTAAGTCCCTGAGTCAAGCCGTCTTGCAGAGGTGGAAGCTCGCACTGCTCTTCGCGTGCGGACGCTGGAGACTGGGAGCATAGTATTGGGCAGGGGCACCTGATTGGTCCGTTCGATCGGCTCTATGGTGCCGGCGGGCAGCGCCCTACGTGCCACCGTCGGGAGGAGTGAAGTCTCTTGAGTGGTGTTAAGGCTGGGTCTCTCCTTCCCGATGTGTAGGGCCTCTAAGAGGCGGAGGCGACGGTGGTCTGCTGCCTTATCGATAATACCAATATTAGGAATAATGTCCTTCCGAGTTATCCTGGTATTGTGGACGTTTTTTGCATGATTATGGATGGCGCCTTCCTGAGCGTGGCAGGATATCCTCTTGGAAAATCGCATCGTTGTCATACCAATGTAGGCGCCGGGGCATTCCCGGACAGGGCATTTGTATTGGTAGACAACGTTAGTTTTCTTGAGAGGGTCCTGCATCACAGGGGCTGGGTTGTTTTTCATAATCAGGCCACTGGTCTTCTTGCTCTTGTAGTAAATTATTAGTTTCACTTTTTTCGCAGGGTCCGTGGGGGAGACATTCCTTTCGATGATGTTACGAAGGGCTCGTTCATCCTCTTTGTATTTCTTGTGAAATGCTCCCTTGTAAAAGAGAGTGACGTCTTCAAGGGCGACGGGGCGAGGCTCCTGCTGGTACCACTTATCGATGTTTCTGCGAATGGCTTTTTCGATGTCCCGGTTGGAATACCCGTTGTTAATTAGAACTTGGGCAACACGTTCTAATTCAGTGTGCGTGTCCTTCCACGAAGAGCAGTGTGAGAGAGCTCTCTTGATGAAGGCGCTGATTGCAGTGCGTTTGTATCTCTCTGGACACTCGCTCTCGCCGTTCAGGCACATGCCCAGGTTCGTGGGTTTCGTATACACTTGTGTTACGAAGCGTTCTTCTTGTTGCCCGACGAGAACGTCAAGGAAGGGGAGAACTCCGAGCGAAAGAGGATGTCACCGTCCGTCGGGCCGATAAAACCGCTGCATTTGTACTCATCCGCACTGAGGAATACCACCACAAGTTGGATGAGATACTGTCAGACAGCAGCAAATTCCAGAGAATTACTAAGAACCCGGTAGATGACATTAAACGTGAGGCCAATAGGATTATTGAGACTGTCAATGCAACTTCCAATGCCCTTCACTTGCTGCCGATCGTAGGGGACTACGACCTTGGCTATATATACGGGAATGTTAAAACCCATAAACCAGGGAACCCGTTACGCCCCATCATTAGCCAAATTCCCGCTCCTACATACCAGCTTGCGAAGAAATTGAATGCTATTTTGACTCCTTACGTTCCAGATGACCACAGTTTGAAGTCCTCTGCCGAGTTTATAGAAGCCCTGAAAACGACACCGTCCGGAGGAGTTATTGCATCGATGGACGTGGAGTCCCTGTTCACGAACGTCCCCGTGGATGAAACAATCCAGATAATTCTGGATCGTGTATACAGAGACGACTCCACGCCCCCATTAAACATCCCTGAGCATGCCCTCCAAAAACTCCTTGAAATATGTACGAAAAGGGCCCCTTTCTCCACCCACAGAGGCCATATGTACACGCAAAAAGACGGCGTAGCGATGGGTTCTCCCCTCGGAGTACTTTTCGCGAACTTCTACATGGGTACTGTGGAACGTCGGGTATTCGCCACCATCGAGAAACCGTCTATGTACGTCCGATATATTGACGACACACCTTCATCAGTGCCAACACGGTGGAAGAAATAGAGCGCCTGCGACAAGCCTTCCACGACCACAGCAGACTCAACTTCACCATCGAGCATTGCCGTGACCGTCGCCTCCCCTTCCTTGACGTTCTCGTCGGGCAACAAGAAGAACGCTTCGTAACACAAGTGTATACGAAACCCACGAACCTGGGCATGTGCCTGAACGGCGAGAGCGAGTGTCCAGAGAGATACAAACGCACTGCAATCAGCGCCTTCATCAAGAGAGCTCTCTCACACTGCTCTTCGTGGAAGGACACGCACACTGAATTAGAACGTGTTGCCCAAGTTCTAATTAACAACGGGTATTCCAACCGGGACATCGAAAAAGCCATTCGCAGAAACATCGATAAGTGGTACCAGCAGGAGCCTCGCCCCGTCGCCCTTGAAGACGTCACTCTCTTTTACAAGGGAGCATTTCACAAGAAATACAAAGAGGATGAACGAGCCCTTCGTAACATCATCGAAAGGAATGTCTCCCCCACGGACCCTGCGAAAAAAGTGAAACTAATAATTTACTACAAGAGCAAGAAGACCAGTGGCCTGATTATGAAAAACAACCCAGCCCCTGTGATGCAGGACCCTCTCAAGAAAACTAACGTTGTCTACCAATACAAATGCCCTGTCCGGGAATGCCCCGGCGCCTACATTGGTATGACAACGATGCGATTTTCCAAGAGGATATCCTGCCACGCTCAGGAAGGCGCCATCCATAATCATGCAAAAAACGTCCACAATACCAGGATAACTCGGAAGGACATTATTCCTAATATTGGTATTATCGATAAGGCAGCAGACCACCGTCGCCTCCGCCTCTTAGAGGCCCTACACATCGGGAAGGAGAGACCCAGCCTTAACACCACTCAAGAGACTTCACTCCTCCCGACGGTGGCACGTAGGGCGCTGCCCGCCGGCACCATAGAGCCGATCGAACGGACCAATCAGGTGCCCCTGCCCAATACTATGCTCCCAGTCTCCAGCGTCCGCACGCGAAGAGCAGTGCGAGCTTCCACCTCTGCAAGACGGCTTGACTCAGGGACTTAATCCTCTGTTCAGCCAATGAAAACGCAGCGCCCATCAGACAGAGCACCTGGGACACAATAAATACCGCCGAACGACCCCATTCCAATCAACAGCAAGACACACAACCAATACCTAAGCCAAAAGAGGAAGGCGCATATAGGCCGATATCCCTCATCAGCTGCACTGAAAAGGTTGCAGAAAGAATGGTTCTGAACAGACTACTATGGAAAGCAGGGCCCCTACATCATAGGCTCTATGCCTATAGGGAAGGAGTAGGCACCCATGAGTGCCTTACAGATGTGCTAAGTGCCATAAATGGCAGAAAATCCATAGTGGTCTTCTTAGATCTAGAAAAGGCATATGAATTAGCCAATGCAGCAACCATCCTCTCCTCCCTAGTCAGAAAGAGGATCAAGGGCAACCTGCTTACATGGACAAAAGGATACATGCAAGACAGAGAAGCAAGAGTAGTGTTCCAAGGCAGAATGTCAGAATACTACTCTCTTGAAAACGGCACTCCACAGGGGGCATTCTAAGCCCCTTCTTATTCAATGTCCTTATGGAAAATGTAGCCTGTCTCGAGCTACCACAAGGAGTAGAGGTCTTCATATATGCTGACGATGTTTGCATCGTCAGCTCCGGCCCTCAAAGACAGCTCCAAAAGATGCAAGAAGCCTTGCAAAAACTTGAGGACAAGTGCACACAACTGGGACTCAAAATCAACAGAAATAAGACAAAAGCCATGGCAATAAAACATGATCAAAATCCACCCAACCTTCTACTGAAAGGAGACGTCATAGACTGGGTGGATAGCTACACATATCTGGGAGTCTGCATTGCAGATTCACTATCTCCTGAGAAGCAAATACAGCTCCTCCAAGCCAAAACAAAAATAGGGCTTAATGCCCTAAAGAAAATCACATCATTGCAAGAAGGTGCGACATACCATCTGCTCAGGAGGTTCTACATACAAACCATCAGAGCACAAGTAGAATACGCAGCACCAGTCCTGACAATCTCAGAAAGGATCAACAGCAGAGGCTGGAAGTCATCCAAAACAACGCAATGAGACTTATACTTGGAGCCCCAATGTGGACAAGAATTTGTCTCTTGAGGGCAGAGACACAAACTGCAGTCTCTCAAGCACAGGATAGGCCAAAGAAATATTGCCATTCTGTGCAAAACCATCAGAAACGACAGAAATGGACCACACAAAAACAAAATGCAAGCGTGTATAAACTTGCACGAAGAACTAGACCCGCCAAAAACCTATGCGGGCAGTATACTCCAGACACTGAGAGAACTGGGTATGCAGGACACAGTGAGACACATAACAAAGGATGTCCCACCTGAGGGATACCAAAAACCACCTCCCTGGGTCGAAGACCCAATCCGGTATAACTTCACAATACTACCGGCAAACAAAGCACTGTGCACAGCAGCACAAATGAAAACTGCAGCAGAAGAAGCAATCGGGAACACAGCAGCTGAAAACATATATTATTACTGATGGCTCAGTTGACACAGAAGCTCCAGCAACTGCAGCAGCAGTGGCTGCCCAAGACTTCAAAGGAAGCTGGAGGCTATCCAACAATGCCTCCATACTACAAGCGGAACTAATGGCAATCTTAAAAGCCTTAGAAAATTCCAATTTAAAAGAAGGACACACAACAGTGCATATTGACTCCAAAGGAGCAATACTCGCTATCAAAGCGACAAATCCAAAAGAAAATGTGACACTGATAACAGCCATAAAATCATTGGCCAATTCACATCAAGCTGCTGGCAGGAGAGTCACACTAAACTGGATACCCAGCCATGTGGGAATCCAGGGAAATGATGAAGCTGACTTCCTTGCCAAAAGTGCCCTCAGCTGCAGTACAGTAAGCATAAAAGTGCAACCATCCATAACACACCTAAAGGAAATGGCAAAAAGCTATGCCAAACTCCAAGAAGAGAGTGAAGTACGACGTCACTACCTACAAGAGTCAAGGACGTCCAAGTGGTATGTGGATGTCACAAATCTAACGCCGCATGACATCACAAAACAAACCACTAGAAAACTCTCAGTCATCACACACAGATTAAGGCTAGGATACCTCTGCACCTGGCAAATGATAGGAAATGAGGGCAGGTTATGTCAGTACTGTGACCGAGAGGCAATCCAGCCCCTCGAACACTACCTACTAGACTGCCCAGAGACACAATCTTACAGATCAAACCTAACTGAAATAGAGCTGACACCGGCACAGATCACCAGACACATCTTAAATAACATAGGGACATATGGGAATCTCCTAATGTCTCACCCACCTCCCAGGTAAAAGGATGAATCACACGGCATTTCTCCATAGACACATGGGAATCTCCTAGTGTCTTGTAAACAAAAAAACAATGAAAGCCACACAAAGCACAAACCCTCTACTTCACTGGTTGCAATGGGAGTCATAAACATCTTTGGGAGCATATGTATAAGTGTGAGTATGCATGAACATGTATATATACTATAATACTTGCTTAATGTTGGTTTGATATATATTGCAATATTTTCAGATGCTACACACATGTATATATATTGCGCCTAAAATGTTTATAGGTAACGCCTTCTTTCCCTCAAACTAAAACTCGCTTCCTTCTTCCTACTCAGCACTCTTCAGCTAGGCTGAGTCTCACTGCTATAAAACTTTCTCTCCTACTGATGGGTACCGTAAGGTTCAAAGGGGTTGCAATCCTGCCTGTCACCCTATTTCCTTTCCAAAACTAACCGCCAAAGCACTGTTTTTTGTATCTTTACAGATATTCCAGTTACGGGCTGCTCTAGGAGCAAGAGCCCGTGCCAGCACAAGGCTGGCTTAATCTCCAACAACAACAACATTCCAATCAGTTCACGCTCACCTTTCCTTGAAAATGAACCGATGATACGGTTGGAAACGTTGGAATTCCATTACTAAGATTTGTTAATCACTTTTGTTATCATAACAATAAATTAGTATTTTTAGAAAACATTTCTTTAACCAAGATATGAACATCGGCCAGCTATTAGCAAATATCAGCCCTGATGAGAAGAGAATAATAAGAAGAATTGAAAAGACCATATATAAAATCAAAATAATAATAATAATAATAATAATAATATAAGCAGCAAGTAGACCTTCTCGGATACATGTCTTGTTAAAAAGAATGGCATAGTTAACTGAATTTATCTTATAAAGAATTTTCTCTATTTGTATGATAATTCGTCTTTCATAATCTACGAGACTGTTAAGTAATTGCGAGAGAGAGAGAGAGAGAGAGAGAGAGAGATATTAACTGGACAACAGTTTCTAAACCAATAAATAATCACCAGATCATGTATGCACGCGACCCGAAATATAAATAGCTTCACCTAATTTATTTCATATCTAACACCATAGTTTCCTCGACCTTAGATATAACCATTATAAAATTCCCAAGATGGAGACAGTCACTGGAGTACTACTGAGAGAAAGGACACATATTTTCGTCAGCAGAAATAAAGGGGCAAACCGAGAAAAAAATTATATACTTTTATGAAAAATTTCGTCACTAAACAAGAAAATGGAGTCAGAAAAATATATCGATTCTCGTTTTACAGATTAAAGGGAAAGACCGGCAATCCTTAACAAACAATGAAATGGATTTAATTCCTTCCCTTGGAATGGAATGGAATGGAATGGAATATTGGGTTTAGGCCAAAGGCCAAGCACCGGGACCTTAAGAGGTCATTCAGCGCTGAAAAGGAAATTGAGAGCAAATAGGTTTGAAAGGTGTAACAGGAGGAAAACCTCGCAGTTGCATTATGAAATAATTGTTAGGAAATGGTGGACAGCAAGATGAAAGAAAGACAATATGAATGGGGATACAGTAGCAGGAATGAAAGAGGCGACAGCTAGGGGCCGAAGGCACGCTGCAAAGAACCTTGAGTAATGCCTACAGTGCACCTGGTGTGATGCACTGACGGTACGATGATTTAAGAAGAGAATCAAAGTTAGTCAGCTGACGACATTTCGCTTTGGAAGAGGGACACTAAGCTATCGAGCGCATAATAATCCGGTAACTCATGGCTTCTTTTCTACTTTCTTTTGAACGTCCTGGAAGGAAAGCCGAGGAATTTACATGGATATCTTTCCAGTAAGAGATATTATTGTCATTCAATTTCCTCTCAATTGTTCCTGAATACGGATTTGTTACAAACCCACTTTCCATACTTCAAATTTCATCTAATTTATGAATTTTCGCTTACTCGGGAAGTAAGCAAACAAACTACTTTGTTGCTGTTGTTCTTGCTGCGGGGAAGTGGGTAGGAAAGATCTGTGGAAGAACCTAAAATCGCCTGAAAAAGGAGTTTCGGAATTTTAGGATAGGATATTTATAAATGTGTGCATGTTAAACAGCAGAGAACAATTACTTCTAATTAAATATAGCGTATCTATTTTAATTTTCGTTGGTGAACCAAGGCATGAGTTTTAGCACGTTTTCATTTACGTTAAGTTAAGAATATAATATTTACAACTTATGCTTGAGGGGCAAATCTTGCATGCGTCCCAGATAAGCTTGAGGTCGGATCACGCCTTGTTTTACTACGATTTATTATCATGATTTACCTTCAGTGTTATGAACTTCATTTTTGAATTTCAAGATCTATATTATTCGTAAATAACTGTTTATTAACGCTTAAGTCCGGTAAATTGTACATTTCCAGTATAAAAAAAATAATCATGTTGCTCGGAAATAACTACACATATTTTCAAAAAAGAATAAAGTAAGACAAACACCAGAAGCACATGCCTCAGTTCAACTAGAAACGACAGGCAATGGACAAACAACGGAGTTCGTTTTTAGCAAAAAAATAAAATAAAATAAAATAAAATAAAAAAGTCTATTCACCTTGTCCTGACGCCTACCAATTTTCTCGTATCATTTACAGTCAGCCATTTGGTGTACTGGATCTTTTTTCGTGTTAGTTCTATTTTTACCGTTGCCTCTCTTTCCATTGTTCTTCACTTCACCGTCAGTTTCTCTAAACGATAAGTGAACTTTTAACGATAGTTACTGCAAAGAGTCTAGCGCTATATAGCAATACTTGTTTTACTTCATCTAATAGTTTGAAATTTCTTCGGTAAATGTTCTGTAGCTGTTATTTTCTCTATGAATATATATATATATATATATATATATATATATATATATATATATATATATATATATATATATATATATATATATATATATATATATATATATATATATATATATATATATATATATATAATATATGACTGGTAAAAATTTTCTGTTACAACAGAATTCCATCTAATAGAATGAGCCCATAAAAACGCCAAAATATAGAGACAAAATACTATATTACAGAGACTGCTGTCTCTCTCTTCAGGTAGATGAATGAGAAAAGTTATAGAAAAGGTGCTATTTATACCAAGATTTACTTGCCCAAATACCTTAGCCAAATCTCTGATTAACGTCCACCAAAAGACATCCCCCAAGGACACTGGCATTTACGAAATCCCATGCCTGGAATGTGACCAATCTTACATCAGTTTTACAGGAAAATCACTTCCCCAGAGATTAATACATCATAAACGGTCACTTAGGTATGGTCAACAGAACTCAGCTATTTTCAACCATATAAATGAACATAACCACAGAATAAACTGGAATTTGTCATGTACAATTTATAGCAGCAACTGTCGGTACAAGTCAGATGATAGAATCGGCCCTATTAAACACAGGTAATGAACATCTCAAAGGCTGCATGGGATTCAGATGTCACCTATAGAGTTTTCCTTCAACCAACGCTTAAGAGGATTAAAGAAGGATTATCAGTGGGAGTGACCTAAATTGGCTTAATTAACTGTGGATGGCTCTCTTGGTATAAATACCACCTTTTCTGTAACTTTCTTCATTTATCTTCCTGAAGAGAGGGATACAAGTCCCTGAAATATGGCATTTTCTCTCTATATTTATGGGCTTTTTTTATTAGACATACATACATATATATATATTTATTTATATATATAGGAGGTATGCATTAAAGCTACAAATGTCCTTTAATATCCAATTCTCTCTACCCCTACCGATTGTTGGCCGAGTCTGTGAAGACGTTACTGGAGTCCTGATTTCTCCTGTGAGCTGGTGCGAATCCACGAGAGGACGAAATTATTATCAACTAAAAAATTCCCCTTCAGTTAACAGATGAAAATATATTAATTCCGTGGTAGAGAGAATTGGATATTAATCATATTTGTAGCTATATATATATATATATATATATATATATATATATATATATATATATATCTATATATATATATAATATCCTATTTTTTATTCGAAGGTACTTTCAATTTTTATCGTTCATATAAGGAGAACAACGTTTTGCTAGCAAAATTACTGAAAGTATCTTGGTTTCGTTCTTATCTAGATAAGAGATAAAAAGGCAGTTGTATATGGAAGATCTATTAAGAGGCATTAATACCACATCTCAGTGAATATGAACGCGCTTTTAAACAACCTTTGATGATATATTTTTTTTATATATTGTTAAGTATTTGGCCTTATTAGGTAGTGTGTAACAAACGCCCAATGCAATGTAGATTGCAAGCATTATACGCGATTGGCTAGTACAAAAATAATTGTAGATTGCTCGAAGTCCTTCACATAAACAACCAGGAAAAATATTTGTTCTGCAGTTGATATCTGGGGAAGCTAGAAGTCATTACATCTTGCAGTAATGAGGAGCGAAGCAGTGTAGCATAAATTTTATTATCTACACATCATATTCAATTCCATTGCCCGCAATCAAGAAGCAAGCTTTTAACTCGCCCAGTCAATTTATCAAAATATCTATACGCCTAGAAAGTAAGGTTACCAAGGAGGATCGGAGAATAAACATGTCGCCTTCTTAAATACACGTAGGGAAGAGACCAAGAAAATAACAAAATACGATCTCTACCTCTGGTGAAGCCTAGATAGAGCATTCAGGACGATTGTAGTGATAGCTCCAGTAGTAACCCGAACGCGTGCTTCCTCAACGTGACGAGGAAAGAATTCCTGGGAAACCTTACTATATACTGTGAGGGTGGTCACCACACAATTTCCCAATTTCCCTTCGGGGAATATAAATATTATTTGGGCGTCGGTTGCGCAAGAACCTTTGTTCCTTAACGAAAGGACCCAACGCTTGTTTAACCTTTGTATAATTTCTAGTTTTGTCTCAGCACTTTCCACTTACTCGAGTAATAAGCCTACCAACTACTTTGTTGTTTTTGGGTTGGGTTGGGTAGGGAGGCACTGCGGAATAGCCTAAAAGGTCTGAAAAAGGTGTTTCGCGTTGAGTTAAAGATACAGGAATTTTAGGAAAGATTACTTATGATTTATTTATTATAATGAAAATGTAAAAAATAAATAATGCGCATGTTAAACGGTAAAGAACACTTATTTCTAATAAAATATAGCGTATTTATTTTAATTTTCGTTGGTGAAAAAAAACGCTATTTGACCATAGATTTAAGAACGCGCCCCGAGTAAACTTGAGGTCCGATTACGCCTTGTTGAAATACAGAAAACCTCGATTAATCGAGAATTTTTTCCATTGCAAGTATGCAATAACTGAGTCCCTTTAATTAGGAAATGAAATACACGAGGAACAGCAGAGGCTTTGTCTAACACCTTTGCAGATGCATCGCCGTGAACGGTAAATTATGGAAACGCATCACTCGGCTAACCTTCAGCCTCCTAAGGCATGTTAGGGTTTTTTCATCCAGGCTTAAAAGTTATCTTTGTTTTGCTCGTACATAAATTAATCTTGCATTGAAGTTCTTCTTTGTATTTAGAGTTCACAGGGAACCTCCGAGTATAATATCGCTTTCAATAAAGATAAGCGAAGAACAATACAGAAATGCCTTTTATAATGCGGCTCTCACGCTTACATCCAACATGATCATTGTCCTTAATCACACCTATTAGTCAGAAACGATGTGACTCATCAGTATCATCAATATTATCGCTTGGACTCAAAGCTACCACAACGTCACTTTCCCATCAAAGCGATTTTATGCATTCCGGCCTTCCTGTTGCATTGGGACTTCAAAAGGTAAAGTGTGCTTCTTTCACAAGATGACTTTTCACATCTACATAGCTTTATCCGTAAGTAAGGCTCAGTATGTACCTGTGATCTGTACGCTTCAAAGGCAAGTAACGAGCTCAAATACACCACGAGTCTAACCCTTTATAAAGTTCCAGGAAAAAAACTGCGTTTTGAAATTTTGATCGAATGGCCGTAAACAAACCTTTCAGTTCCTGACCTGCATTCGTACTAATCAACATCCACATCATTTGGACTGAATGAACCCAGGGAAGGGTTCGGAAGCTTTTTGTTACGAGTTTTAAAATTATACACGAACTTGCAATATTTTTTATAAGTGTGGACCCCTTAGAACAACATCCACATCCTTATATATTAAAGGGAGGATGAAGACCAGTGTTCCTCTGTTTTGTTCCCACCCCCACCCTCCCCAAGGATAACAACTTCTTCACTATTTCTGGCAAGGACAAGTCTCATTCCATTTGTAATTCATCTGCTCATATATATAATATATATATATATAGATATATATATATATGAATAATAATAATATATATGTGTGTGTGTGTGTGTGTGTGTGTGTGTGTGTGTGTGTGTGTTGTTGCGCGCGCGCGCGCGCACGTACATTCAAGTATAAACAGAATTTATTCCACGAAGCACTGGATTATGATTGTTTTTCTTCCTCACTCACAGCTAATACTTAGCAACTTTTCAACGATCATCTGACAACAAGCAATATCAACAAGTATTATGTTTGTTATGAAGTAAAGGGACAAGCTTTGTCAAGAGTAAAATCTTATCATTTGCCCTACATTCCAAAAATGGTTTTAACAAAGAACATTGAGTTTACTGAGAGCACAGGCATATGAATTAAAAATTACATTTACAAGTCTCACACGTGGATTCAGAGAGAGAGAGAGAGAGAGAGAGAGAGAGAGAGAGAGAGAGAGAGAGAGAGAGAGAGAGAGAGAGAGAGAGAGTCATCACAATAAATAAATCTACACGAGATCACATAATCCAGCGACCAACCTTTGTAATTTCATAAAGTTCTTCAATCCCGTATCGACTTGATAATAGTTTGCGACATCGTCCCCACCAAAAAGAAAAGAAAAAAAAAACACTACTCAATTAATAATATCCAATAAATCGAGAGGAAAGACAATTATGAAGTGCGATCTCGTCTATTTCAGAGACTTTATCTTTAGATTTCCAGGATTCTATATAAATAATTGGTATTTGGGAACTTATCGAAGTGCCATCTAAGCTCTGCATCTAATTTTATACCAACCAGCTCAACAAGGCGTGATCCGACCTTCAGTGTACTCGGGGCGCATGCTAAAATCTATGGTCAAATAGCTCGTAGTTATACCAACAAAAATTTAAATAAATACGCTATATTTTATTAGAAATAATTGTTCTGTACTGTTTAACATTCACATTATTTTTCTACATTTTCCTTCTAATAAATAAATCATAAATATCCTACCCTAAAATCCTTGTATCTTTAACTCAACGCAAAATACCTTCTTCAGACCTTTTCCTACACCCCTAATCAGAACAACAACAACAACAACAACAACAACAACAAAAACAACAAAGTAGTTTGTAGGCTTACTCCCCGAGTAAGCGAAAAGACGTCAAACACATCATCATTTACAAATTTTACATTGTAGGAGAGTTAAGGCATTTCTAATTATCCTTTTCCTGAAGGAAATGCGGTGGCAATTTATTTAACTTCAAAAGGGTAAAGTTGAGCTTGTATGTCAGAGCTTTTAAACGAAAAGGAACTCATCATATCGTACACAAAGGATTTCCAAATATTCTTTAACGCCAGGGAGATTTGGCAGAGCGCATTAACTGATAACGGATTATTTTGTGAAGCTGAGTGGTACATCCATATTACAAGAGATAACCAATGAAGTATGGATGGGATATTTATGGACTAAGTGTAATCAGATCAGATATGCAAATGTTTCTGATTCGCGAGTAACTCGAAAAAATCAAAGCAGGGTAAGAAAGCTGTCAAAGTAATTTACGGACTAACTTTTGTTTTAGATGAGGAATTGATATAAAAATATGCATATATATATAATATACATATATACATAAATATATATATTTATACATGCAGGCATACACACACACATATACTCGTATACATACATCCATAATATGTATGTAAGTATTTGATGCAATGACAACTGATAATGATATAAACTTTCATAGTACAAAATTCCTCTGAAATATTTCAGCTCAAAAAGAAATAAATGATCAGACGGCATATAGTAACGCGTTCTAACTGCAAAAATTAAAGAACCTTTTCTATGCCCATTATCAATAAGGGTAACATTAAACAATGCCAGACTCCGTTGCAACATAAGACTCCTTAACATGCGTTCTGCAGTCAGAAGCTGAATTGGCAACTTCCTCCTAAAATTATAATTATAACTTGTGTAGCAATTAAATAAATAAAGGCAACAGAATAATACCAACAGCTCTTTCCAGTAAAATGGTTTCGGAATTTTCAGCAACGTTGGCGTAAACAGATTGTTTTACTCTGATGAATTTGTAATCGCAGATGTGACGTAATTAACGATCCCAAATGAATAGATCTTGACTCTCGAGTGTCAATTTCCGGGCACCTGCTGCCTCACCTCTGTGCCTCTAGACACGGTCTAGGTATATCGTGCGTCTGGAATTAATTAACACACGATGCCACGATCGGCTTTGAAATTCCTGAGATGTATGTTAGTATTGTACTAGACCCGATTTTTTTTGCCATGCCCCTAAGTCAGGATAGGATAAAACAGCACATACTATAGTAGATTCACATCAACCGTGCATTTGATGTCTAGGCCTGTCCCTTACGACGCTCCTGATTGGCTATTGATAAGCGAATCACAGGGCTGGAAACTCTCAGTCTCTTCGAGAGTTCACATGGGCAGGATGTGTGCTCCACCTCTCCTGAGGTATACGTTTGAAAGACGTATCCCTCAGGAGAGAAGGAACACACATCTTGCCTATGTGAACTCTCTCGAGAGACTGAGAGTTTCCAGTCCTGTGGTTGGCTTATCAACAGCCAATCAGGAGCGTCGTAAGGGACGGCCTAGACATGAAATGCACGGTTGATGTGAGCCCAGTGCAGAACATTTGGGTGTAAGAAACATAGAGATTATTTTCAAGAAAGGTCAATGGTTAGTTTTTAAGATATGGCGTCCCGCTTTTTTCAGGAAAGGCGTCGGTACTCGGTTACATCTCGGGTAAAATGCGCCCGGGATTGGTATGAAACGTTCAAAGTTCGAACAGAAAGACTCTCATATAAGGCGAATAATCAAAAGCAAAATATCTCGATATATCAAAGCCTTAACTCTACGAAGGAAGCGGTGGAACATACAGTAACTCATCACGAAGTCACAATTTTCCATTTTAAGTTTTCTGTGTTATTTCGTTACTGATAAATTTTTGCATTAATATAAACAAACAAAACGCAACAACCCCTTTGTATGGTTCACGAGTATAAAATAAGTGAAACTGTATGTTCTCCCTCCTATTCAAATCAGGATCTGTTGTCTCAGAAAGACCGCAAAAAGATGCTAGAAAAATTGGAATCACCTTTTCATCGTCTATTTTAAAAGGCAAATTCAAGAATATAACGTAAAGTATATCTGGAAAAAAAGAATGGATGGACATACTTAAAATAGTAGGTAAACAGTGAACAAATTTGGTAAGTGTAAACAGAACATTCCTTCTGTTCTTATGTAAATAATTATTACAAAAACTTTTTAGCTTTGATACTGGGTGTATAAGGCTTATTTTGAAGACTTTTATGTAATATTTAGATACGTAAATTCAAAACGGCATTATAAAATCTGCGGGTGATTTTTTACACTTACTTTTATTTATATAGAAAAAATCTACGAGTACTTAAACAAATTAATAGAAACATAAAGGAAAGTGTGTTGATTTTACCAATAAATAAACAAGTAAATAAATAAATAAATGAGGACAGCAACCTGAGATAAAATCCTTTGGGAGATCATAATACACAGGTTAAAGATCTAGAAATATTATTGAAGGCTTGAAGTCTAACAAGTTATAATGAAAATAAAGAGAGAATAAAAGAAATTGAAAGACAAGAATGAATCAAATCGAATTAAAAGCCGAACAAACAGTTAGAATCATAAAGGTTGTGGATAAGAATTTTTCCATTATTGTAATAAATTAAGAATTTCCCGTTCAATTTCAGGAAGAGGTATAACGACCGCAAAAGGTGTCATTTTCTTTGCATCATCGATAAGTAAGTTTGTTTGTCTGTTTGTATGGTGTTTTTACGTTGCTTGGAACCAGTGGTTATTCAGCAACGGGACCAGCGGCTTTACGTGACTTCCGAACCACGTCGAGAGTGAACTTCTATTACCAGAAATACCCATCTCACATCCCTCACACCTCAATGGAATGGCCGAGAATCGAACTCGCGGCCAGCGAGGTGGTGCGCCAACACCACACCCACCACGCCACTGAAGCGCCTCATCGACTAGTAAGTCATTGGACCAGTACATTGTCTCACGTTTTATCAATCGGAATAATCCATAGAATTTCGATGGTCAGTAGATTATACAGGAGAGAGAGAGAGAGAGAGAGAGAGAGAGAGAGAGAGAGAGAGAGAGAGAGAGAGAGAGAGAGAGAGAGAGAGAATTTGTCCGCAGGTGGCTAGATGCAGCCATTAATTAAACCGTCTGATGGAAAGCGATGATTCGACTGATCAGAGAAGTGATCGCCAGAACAACGTTACACCGAATGAATGATTGTAGTCAAACTGGCGTCGCAACTTGATGTTGCAACGGATTACATGTGACGCTTACTACTTACTGAAGGAAGAAGGTTGGTTTCTGATGTCCAAAGTAAGTTTTTTTTTTAATGATTGATATTTCTATTTAGTATCAGATTTTTTTGTAGGGTGGGGGTGGAGGCGGTGGGGTTTGCATGTATATACAGAAAAGTTCAATTATTCAACATTTTTTAACAAGAGCTGCTGGCTTGGATTATAGGCTAATCTATGAAAAGGAATGCGAAGTTAAAATCAACAACTCTTCTTAGGTAATATTATTAATCCACAGATCATGATATATATATATATATATATAATTACGACTCACTTGCAAATTCTACATTCCCTTCAGGGTGTGACGGCCCTGCCTGCACGAGTAAGGAAGGAAGGAAGGAAGGAATATAGTTTTGACCTTATGCCTAGCACTGGGACCTACGAGGTCATTCAGCACTGGAAAGGAACTTGATAGTAGGTAGGTTTGGAAGATGTAACAGGAGAACCTCGCAGTTGCACTGTGAGATAATTGTTAAGAAAGGGTGGCCAGCAAGATGGAAGGAAAATATGAATAAAGATACAGTTTAATTTGATTTAATTTATATAGATTTTTTATATTATGCCAAGCACTGGGGCAACAAAGGCCATTCAGCACTGAAATGGAAATTGACAGTAAAAGGTTTGAAAGGTTTTACTGGAGGAAAACCTCGCAGTTGCACAGTGAAACAATTATTAGGAGAGGGTGGGCAGTAAGATGGAAGAAAGCGAATATGAACGGAGGTACAGGTAAAGGAATAAAAGTTGTTGCAGCTAGGGGCCGAAGGGACGCTGCAAAGAACCTGAAGTACACCCTGTGAAATGCACTGACGGCACTACCCCTCTACGGGGTACACAAGAAAAGGTAAAAGAGATTCTTTAGACTTGAAAGGCATCTCTTTTAGGAGAGAGAGAGACTCTCAAATCAAAACAGCGGGTAGAAGGGGCTCTAACTTAGCCTTGGTAGGCAATAGTTATTCCGGAAAGTCTTCTAGAGAGAGGTATATCAAACTTCTCACCTCGAAACTGAAACTCAATCCAATGAGTGTTGCTGAGGCTAATTAAAGATACGTTTGATATGAAATGTCAACGTCGAAACAATCTAGAGACTTGCTTCATATGTTGGGAATTCTAGTTATACCAGACATACGTCTCTGAGCCCAAACTTAACATTCGTTTGCTTAAAAATGCTTTCTTTTCAAGTACAAAATTATTCTCCTTGGCTGATCAGTATTAGTTAATTTTCATGAGTAAAATGGCTAACGGATAAATATTCCGAGCATGCAGACAGTATTTTCAACTGCAAAAATTAATTAAAAATTGAAAATGATAAAAAAAATATGACACAGATATTATTATGCAAAGAATATTCAAGTCAAGCTGCTTCGAAGCAATTGTGTAACATGTGGTAACAGAAAAATGGCGGATAGTGTTTTCTGCAACCATATTCTCATGCTAAATGCATACGCACACGATTTCCCTCTGTTGCAGTTACACAGCAACCGTGAAGGTTACTTGATATTCTTTGCCGTGCTCTTCTCTCCTCTCTCTTTCTCTTTTTTTTTTTTTTTTTTTTTTTTTTTTTTTGTCGCTCCCTCTAACACTTTACCTTCAAGTCTCAGTGTGTAAAATGCAGTAATAAAATTATTAAAGAAATAATCAGTAACAGAAGCTGAGGATGCAATATGTTGAAACTTTGCTACCTGGTACATAAAAAATGGAAATGCTGGCCAGAGTGACAGTGCTAATATTTGGCTCAGAGAAGTGGTGTTAAATATAAGATGCATGAGAATGCAGGCAACTTGTAAAAGGTTTAAAGTACTTTTAAAATTACGAAGTTTCGCCGAAAGTAGGCAAGTACGAATTAACTTAGTGAATGATGGTGTGAAACAGGCATGTTTTCTATGGTAAGTGATGATGAGAGTGACAAAGTTTCTTTTAAACAGCACTAAGACGTGATCTGAAAGCTGACGACCAGACCGGCAGGCAGTGTGCACCTGTCTAATTATGTTAATGGAAACTGTATAATCAACAATTTATCTAACAAAATATATGCAGTGAAGTGTGTTTATAACACAAAACGGGGAACATACTTGAATATTATACAGTTTTCAACATGAAATCCTGCTTTCCTAACTTATTTTTCATTGTTTGGTTAAAAAAACAAAAGGTTTTGCTTCAAATGTAGAAGGAAACTGGAGGGTTCCCGGAATTTCCTTCTCAGTAACATCGATACTTTTTCCGGTACTGGAAATACTGTTTCGTTCTGTATTCTGACACACGTACGTCAGACTAATTATTTCGAACAGAAATGCATGGTGAGAGGCTACACACACATCTGACAAATTACCTGATTAATTAGAATAGAATGACAACATAAGACCCGTCAAAGGCTAAAAACAATAACAATGTGAAAAATTACTAATTTAAATAGCTTCAATACACCTTTGAACTTTTAACGAATACGAACCAAATACGATTTCTGTAATCAATCATGGATTAACAGCATACAGAGCGCATATAAAATATTTTGGTTACCCAATAAATCCACGAAAACTATCGTTTTCTTTCACCGCAGTTGTGATATGTTCGTTTTCTCATGTTATCTGCATTGTCCGGGAGACTCGATGAGTGCATGTAAACAAACCTACCTCCCAGTGCAATCTATATTTTTGCATTTATCAGTTGTTTTCAAGTATTCTCCGAGACCCCACTGAAACATCCATTATACCTTGCTACTCTGCGACATCAGGCAAGGTATTTGAGCTCGTTGTTTCAGCGTATTTTGACATTTTTTCGTGCCTGGGCGAGGGCTCCCTGTATAATTGCCGGTAAGAAGTTTGTCAATAAATGTGGAATCCTAGAGAGAAGAATTCCTTAAATATCAGAAAGTAAGTTTGTTGTAGATCTGTGGACTTGAATTTAATACTGTAGAAAACCATACTATCAAATTTCAGACAAAATATCAATGCAAAGGTGTGACCTAGTTTTCAAAAAAAAAGGTTGAACCGCGCATACACGGTTCCGTAATGCGGCACTCCCGAATGTTGCTCGTGTTTAGTTCCTTTATTTCTTTGCTTTTTCCCTTTGGTTGGAAAATGGGAAAAAAATAAAGTACAGCTTTGCAAAACTAGTAAATTATTCAATGGAGAAAATGTAGTATTCAAGAAATCAATGTTAATTCATAAAAACAGTGAAACTTGAAAGAAATTAAATTGTTTGACGCATAACTCATTCTCTTTACGCAAAAAAAGAAAAAAAAAACAGTGAAATTCTTGAAGCCGGACATGCAAAGTTACGAGGTGTTAAAAATTCAAGACTGCGGACAGGAATTCGGAAGGCGTACACTTTATGGATTAACTTCCCGACAGATATCCGCAACGCTGTAATGCGGTCCCGTTTTCCCTGATATGCTGGAAGGCAAGATTTATGGTCTAGCAAGTGTGCACCATGCATGCACACACTGATATACACATTACAACAGGATTTTGTATGGTTTTCTATGACATGTTTAAAATGTGAACAGTGTGCAAACTGAGACACGAAAATAATATTATGAAAAACAGACAAAAAATAAAAGTGAATATTGTGACACGAAAGGAATGAGGGAAAAAAAAAAATTTTTGTTATAAAAACCGGACTTGACAGTATGTCCATAGTTTTAATTCCTGGCTATATAACCTGGCATGTACAAATACACACGAGACTGAATGACTGATTAAAGATTACCTGGCGTATTACTTGTCACACATGCTGTATACTTACAAACACACACACACCACACACACACACATATATATATATATATATATATATATATATATATATATATATATATTTATATATACAGTATATATATATATATATATATATATATATATATATATGTGTGTGTGTGTGTGTGTGATACGTATATATATGTATATATATATATATATATATATATATAATATATAGTATATATCTATATAATACATATACGTGTGTACTTATGTGTACACGTACAGTGTGGCTGTATCACAGCACGTACAGTGTGTTTGTGTCACACTGTGTTTACGTTTTAATATATGAGCATGTTCTGATCACCAGACAATCCAGAAACGCAACCCTGCCACCGATTCCTACCCCATTCGTCTTCCTCTCCCTCTTCGACCGCGTATGTGTGTATCCGTACGTGTGTATACGTGCCGTTAAAGTTTTAAACCAGTGGCCCTCACATCAAACAACAATATCATGCGTATGTAAATGTAACGTTAGTGTGGGCAAAGGAGAACTGTTATATGTTTCTCAGTTCTCTCCAAAATCGTTCATAATACTTTCATCTTCTTATTCTTAGCGGTTTGTGTCTTCCTCATTTCACATGACTATCCGAAGAATTCGTCAGTTTATGCTGGCCTTGTATTTCTTCCTAGAGGTGAATATTTCTTTATTAATATTTGAGAGAAAGCGAGGAATTTTCTTAGCGATTGGTAAATTCAATTCCCTGTTACTCGGTGCCTGCCAGTGAGAGAGAGAGAGAGAGTTTTGATAATGGTGTTTTCATAGGTACCGGCAAACCTGCCGCCTGCCGGTGATCTTTTCTCAGAGAGAGAGAGAGAGAGAATTTTGATTTTGATAACAGTGTTTTCATAGGTGCCGGCAAACCTCCCGGTGATCATTTCCTTTGAGAGAGAGAGAGAGAGAGAGAGAATTTTGATAATAGTGTTTTCATAGGTGCCGGCAAACCTGCCGGTGATCATTTCTTAGAGAGAGAGAGAGAGAGAGAGAGAGAGAGAGAGTCATTACACTCCTGAAATGCAGACGTTACTGACATTAATTGACCCGTTTTGTCAAGTTGACATTAATTTCTGTTGTGGTTTTTATGTCGCACAAACAAACAGCTGTTGTGCACAGACGCGAGTACAAATATTAAAGCTGACCTACAGTTGCTCTCAATGAGAGTGGTGCACCGTATTACAGAAAACGGTACACGCTGGCAGCAGTGGATAAGCGTTCTTTAGCAACGGAAACTCATCCATTTTACTTTCATATGCCGTCTTACTATTATTTATGGAAGCACGTAAAAGACGGCACCAGCCTTGAAGTTAAAAGACAAAGGACAATTATTTTCCTAAGAATGAGTTTTCCATAAATTTAGCCACATGATACATTTGTATTTTATAGCCAAAACCTTTTCAAAAAATAATCTAAGGTTGATTACCGACTAGTGAAGATATAATTCAATTGATTTAATCAATTGATAAAGCTTTCACTATTCCTGGTGCAGTAATTAACACTTGTTCTAATTGTTCAAATCTGGACTGACAATCTTATTACGAAAAAAAGGATTCTCTGTTTTCAAAGAAAGATTAGCCAACGGGGCCGCAATTTTGGCTTTCTGTCAAACCCACACATTCCTAGGAAACTTGTAATTTCTCCAACATTAGCTGGGGGTTTCACTTCTTTGATGGCATATATATGGACTATGACCATCCTTTAAAAGTATGTTCTTTTTTTATCTAAGGACTTCATTCCTCTTAGCTTATCAGAGATTGTTTTGCATTTCACTGAAAAGTGTGAATGGCTGCCTTAAATTAGAAGCTACCCACGCTGGAAGAAACTTAATCCAAATGGAAGATGCTTGAATATATTGAGTGACACTCCGCAATTAAAAATTGTTAGATCTCTGTTTCCTTGATCTAATTAAACTTGATAATGTGTATCCGTCATATATAAGGAAGCATAATAGTTTCCTGCTGACGTTTCTACCGTTTTTTTATAATCTAGGTAAAAAGGGAATATTATCTCGGAGGTTTGTTTTGACTTTCAGAAAACCTACGCGCATCTTTGGGTATGTTCAGGCTTCCTAACAAAGACTAGTGTGGCTTAGCGAAGCAGAATTTGAAAATTCTATGATCCCTCTTCCTTCCATATCTTCTAACTGGACGGATATAACTGTTTTGGCCTTTTCAGGGTACAGCAACTGATACCTCACTAGTTGTGGATCATTTAAAGAATGAAAACTGGGTGATTAACAGTCAACTTATCACGTAATTCTTCCTGTTTATCAGCTGAAGATAGGAATTGTTTCGCATTTCCAGAGCTGCTCTATTAACATTAATACATGGAGGAACTTATTTATTCTTGCATTTCATGTGTTTTGGAACTGTCCGAGCAATGTCTTCTGCATCGATTGTTCTATACCATCCTAATAAAGTTCCAATTTTCGTTATCATTCTAGCTGTAGTTCTTCTGACAGGTGGTGAAAACACTTCCTGTGCGTCATTAACTTTTTGGCATAATGCTGGTTCGATTGCTAACAATGATTTTGGAGATTCATCTACAAGTAAGGGGTAAATAGCAACGGTATACTGAAGTAGAACGAGTTTCTTTTCTAGTGTAACCTGAGATTTGAAGATTCCTAAAGATGAATTATTTCAATTTGCCTAACTCGTTTAGTTGTTCTGAGTTTCAACAATCTTACTGGACAAATATAACAATCTCAAACAATTACTCGATATGAATCATCCCTTGTCACTGGTGCAAGAGCTGATCAAATCGCCTCCAAGCAATAGGTCAGTGTCCGGATAACCATCAGGCACAAGAGAAAACAAAGGGGTAGCCATCCTGGAACCAAGGTGAATGTCACACCAAACTGTACCACGAACAGGCAGACCATACTGTGTGGCCTCCTCAAGCTATGGTGTTTTTCATCTGATTACCATGTAAACCCAGAGCTTGTATGAATCTTCTGTGCTACACATATTTCAATATCAGTATCAATTTGGGCAAAAAAAAAAAAAATGGCATTTCTTACCATGGAATTAATTTGGACAAAAAAAACAGCATTACATGCCATCAAATCAATATTAGATCTAACTGCGGAGCTTAGTCATCTAGCATTCTTATCAATAGTTCCTGGACATCTTGCCAAATGTCTTTTTCTATTTGGTTCGACAATCAAAATAAACACCTTTTGGAGGGTCATGTGGACATTCAGAATGTCTGTGATATCTAATTGTGCAAAAAGCACAATATGGACAGATTTTTTTTCCACATTCTCTTTAATTGGTTGGACAAAGCACTCATTGGCCTCTAATATCTTACAACTGTCTTGATGACTTACTTGCACTATTATTTACTACAGGCTTTGTTTGAGAATTGTAATTATTAACAGGCAAAATTCATTTCCACTTATTGTAGCTACATGATACTAATGTAAGTACCTTAACGTAACCAACGTCTGTACTTGTCCGTTACATTTTGATATGTAATTTTCTACAGTGCTACTATTTCAGACGGGATACATATTTAAAGAAATCTCTAAAATTTAATGTTACCTATGAATATATAGGCCCTTGAAATAATTCCAAGAAAGATTATCTTCCTATTTTACAAATTTAAACAGTTAACAATGGTGCAACTTCCTGTTCGACTCTTGTAATCGGAACTTGGATTCTATCAACTGTGGAAACACAGATCTCTACTTGACCAAATAATCTAGAAAATCTGCTATCACTTCCTACACCCTGTAACTTATGATAACTTCAACATCAGAATAACCTTAGGTTTTAAAAGATAAATATTCCTAAAGAAAAAAAAATTATTCGGGTACTTGCCTACTGATAAAGATAGGCGACTCGGTATTCAAACAAGATGAAGTTCGAATGGCAGCCGGATGACTGTCTCTTGTTCTCCATCAGGCGAGTTTCTTATGTTTAAGCTCTAGACTGACAAGAGCTAAGTCATTCGAAACAGACTGACTGGAGAACAGGTGTACTAGACATTCATCAGGGCAGACATTCGATGTTTTCTTTTGTTTGAATGCCAACTAGCCTACCGGAGCGGGGTTATTAGCTAATTTTAACATGGTAGTCAAGATCTTTTTTGTTTGAATGCCAACTAGCCTACCGGAGCGGGGTTATAAGCTAATTTTAACACTGTAGGCAAGATTTATCCCAAATAAAATCCCTTAAAACAATGATCAGAAGTTTATTAAGGTTACTCGCCGGATAAAATGGTTATGGACTGAGTTACCACCAAGAAATGGGCTATTTTGCGGTGGCACAATTAAGTTTGCTGTATCTCCTATAAAGAATGATCTGAACTGTTAGCGCTGAAAGGATTAAATGCTTAACAAGTAGAGGGTTTGATAAAATTGCCATTTTCATCTCCATGTTAACGAGTTGCTTGTGAAGCTGATGCATTTTCTTGTTCTGAGCGTCCATGACTGACAGCAAATTTTCATCAAGTTTTCTAGTAAGCCTTCTCTCTCTCTACATCACCATCCATTTTGTAAGCTACTTAGTAGCACAACACAGATGACGAATGGTCATGGATGACATACAAAATTTCATATTTTTGAACGAAAATTGGCCAAGAAAATATTATACTGCATTATTGAACGCCAATTATATATATAGATATATTATATAGATATAGTATATATATATATATATATATATATCATATATACTATATATATATATAATATATATATATATGATATATATATATACTATATAGAGTAGATATACGATTTATACATACATATTATATATATCTATATATATATATAATACTATATATATTTATATATATATATATATTATATATATATCTTATATATAATATATATATATTTATAATATACATATTTATATATATAAAATATATATATATATATATATATATCTATATATATATATATAAGTATTATTTCATTATATAAGTTTATAAGATAATACATATATATACATAATATATACTAATACTATACATATACTTAGATACTATATACTATATATATATATATATATATATATATATACTATATAATATGACTGGTAAAAATGTTCTGTAACAACAGAATTCCATCTAATAAAAGGAGCCCATAAAAACACCAAAATATAGAGAAAAAAGTACTATATTTCAGAGACTGCTGTCTCCCTCTTCAGGTAGATGAATCATCTACCTGAAGAGGGAGACAGCAGTCTCTGAAATATAGTACTTTTCTTCTCTATATTTTGGTGTTTTTATGGGCTCCTTTTATTAGATATATATATATATATATATATATATATATATATATATATATATATATATATATATATATATATATATATATATATATATATATCTATATTATACATACGTTACAGATAGAAAAACATTATCAAGTCGGCAGTGTCTAATAACTTACGCGAAGGCAACGATCTTGATGGCGTTTCAGTCGTAGAGCGACATTGCAAAATCACCGTCTTAGCCATCCATTACCGCAGGTCAAGGGTCATCTAACGCGAGAAGCCTTGATTGCCGCTGAGAAACATATTATGAGTAACCAGTGTGCGACAATCTTTCGCTTATCCATAAATAAGAGTTCGCCAGCATGTGAAAAAGAGGTGAAACAGACGTATGGGAGTGAAAACGCGGGAAAACAATTACAGTTCTAGCAACACCATAATGCCATGACGTCACAGAGACGGATCCTTTATAAGGGTAATAAGACAGAAGCAGACAGCAGTAGAAAATAGATTCATGGGAGAGATATAGAGAGCGCGAGATACAGTACGTGAACGAACTGAATCAGTAGCCAAACTTGTGGCATCTCCCTCAGCCAGACTCGGCAACAACACCCATTATGAACTACAGGTGGAAATTGCAACCTAAGGACATGACTAAAACCAACAAAACCAAAGGCAAGCATTCTGAATTAAGCCCCCTAAAAGAAATTATTACCTTTTAAAAAATTAAGATAGTTCCTAAGAAACGTGAAAACACGACCGTAGTAACACTCGCGATCCACGTTACCTTAGAGCAAGCTTTTCAAGACATGTATACCTGAAGATAATGAACCCCACTATACATATATACAATATATGTATATATATTATATATACATATAATATATATTTAGTATATGTTTATATATATTCATATACTATACATATGTATATATATACTATATTTATATACATGTGTATGCACATACTATATATATATATATATATATATAATAATATATATATATATAGATATATATATAATATATATATATAATATTGTATATATATATATGTATATATATTATATATATTATAATATATATATATATATATATATTAGATAATCTATACAGGGCGATTGAAAAGTAACTCCCTATTTTTTAAATTTATATAATTTTCACATGCAGTTATTTTTTCTTCAAATTTTTAATGTATGTTCCTTAATGTATGACAATTTAATTGGTCTTTCTTATCACTGTGCACGAACTGTGGTGAAGAAGCATCTTAAATGGCGTGCTTGGAAGCCGCATTATTGCCAAGTACTCTCTGCCAAAGACTGCGACATTCGCATGGAGTTTTCAGAAATTATGTTGGCTTGGTATGAGGTCTTTTTCAAAATATCCTTTGGAGTGATGAAGCAGTTTTCCATATCGGTGGATTTGTGAACCGCCACAACTGTCATTACTGAGCAGAAGAAGATCCTCGAATTATCTCAGAAAAATTTCAGAATCGGCCTAAGATAACAGTATGGTGTGGAATGACTTCAGGTAGGATTGTGGGCTTCATCTTTCGCAATACCATGAATGCGGAAAGGTATCTTAATTTGCTGCAAGATGAAATCTGGCCAGTTGTGAATACTTGGGCGAATATTGAAGACTTGATTTTTATGCAAGATGGTGCACCACCACATTTTGCTATTGTTGTTCGTGAATGGCTGAATGAACATTTTCTTGGGAGATGGTTGGGTCGACGTGGTCCACATGAGTGGCCGGCAAGAATCCCCGATTTAACACGGTGCGACTTTTTTCTTTGGGGTTGGTTGAAGCAACAAGTTTATTCCAAGAAACCAACAACCTTAGAAGAACTTGAAGGGCAAATAAGATTAGCTATTTCTGCCGTTCCACAAGAGTTCCTGGAAAGATCAGTTCAAGCATCCCCAAGCGGCTTGAGAAGCTACAGGCAAATGCTGGTGCCTATATTGAATTTTAAATAAAACTCCATGTTATTTATGTTCTCTCATATTGATTTTTTGTGAAAATAATGATTCATAAATAAATTATAATTTTTTAAAAATAGGGAGTTACTTTTCAATCACCCTGTATATATATATATATATATATATATATATATATATATATATATATATATATATATATATATATATATATAAAGGGTTGAGTATATCTATACTATATATAGATATACATATAGATATGAGGATATATAGTGCATGGTAACTAAGTAAATACCAGCATAGACTGACAATACTCAGTAAATTGTCAGTGGTGGGATACAGTCAAGCCATTTAGGCTATGCATGCCCCACAAATGGTGGCAAGCGAGCAAGTGATTTGGGACAACTGGAATATACGTAGCTATGATGTGTATGTATGTATGTATGTATGTATGTATATATATATATAATATGTGTGTGTATTTAGGTAGTATCAAACCTAACCTTAACCTTGGCCTAGGCCTAGGGTAATAAGAATTATTTTAAAATAGAATCTTACTGTAACGACACTTGATGTTGAGGACTGAAGATTCTTTTTATTCTAGGTTAGGGTAGGCTAAGGTTGATTTTTTGGTTTTCCTTTCCTGTATTTCTCCTTTCCTTTCCAGGTTTTACAATGGCCTACAATCTTACTCCTAACTGGTTCCCTGCAATGTGAAAGTTTATTAAAGGCTGTTTCTCGTGCATACCGACATGTATCCCCTAGCTAGGCCTATACTACACTTTGGCAAAACCTGAATGTTAGCAGCCTAGAGAGGCAATTCATAACATTTGGCATTTGGCATTTTATATAAATGCAATGAAGAACATTCCTTGTTTTCTTATACTGCGTTCACGATTGCAACCTCGAAGATTTTTTGCGTAACCGGAGCATGCAAAATTTGGTGCAAATTTCCTACTGTCAAAACAATCAATAGTCTTTGGTGTTAGGCTACATTCCAGTAGAAATGTGCAAACTCTGTTAAACTTTAAGACCATTTGTATAATATCCACCAAGACAAGTACATACCTTTTACAAGAGGAATAGTGCACAACAACGGCAAATTTCAAACTACATCAGTAACTCCGGTCAGTGGTTCACAGGGTTCCCAATCCCAGGTGTATCAGACCAAATTACCGTACCAAACCTCTTCAAATTATCGTATTTTGATTAGAATTATCGTACATTTTTCATATTATAATATAGCTGTATTTCATCTACAGCAATATAGCTTTATATCTATTAATGTAAGGCTAAATAGAAAAATTGTGATGTCCTTTCTATTTATTGCTAATAATGACAAAAAAAATAGAACAAAAAGATAACTTTTCTGTAGGCTGTACAAAGTAGCCTATTTAGTACTTCAGTGATTGTTATTGTCATTTTATATCACCAATGTAAACTTTAAAAAAGAAAAAAATCACAACTAACATGAGTATTGCTTTAAGAAAATTGCCAATTGTTCTTAAACATCACATTACAACCCCATTACAAAAAAAAAAAAAAAAAAAAAAAAAAAAAAAAAAAAAAAACATGCAGCAAAATCATTTAATTGTTTACTTTCAATTCTTCACTGATAGCCATTACTAATCATCAGCATTACATCAATGAAAATTAAATGGAAAAATACTACAAAAGGATCACTGTTAATAATCATCAGTATTATCATCAATGAAAACGAAACTAAAAGATCAGTACTATACTGTTTATGAAGGACTCGCTAATTGTTCTTTATCATCACACTGTAATAACAATAAAAACGAAAAATATGTATACAGGAAAAAAATGACTTCACTGCCTTCCTTATTCATCATCCTTATCATCACCATCAAAGGAGAGAGAGAGGTACATATTTGTCTGTTACCTTTCCATATCTTCTTTTTTGCCTTCTGCTCCTTTTAAGCTTTACTTATTTTCAGGCGGCGAATGACCTTTGGGTGCCTTATAGCCTTGAATCTTCTAAATTCCTATAAGTTGACGAAAATGTTCAAATTATCGTACATTTCCAGTAATTATCTTACATATATCGCGAATTATCGTATATCGTACGCTCGTTATCGTTTATCGTACAGAGGGTCAAATTATCGTACTTGTATGATAATTATCGTACGTCAGGGTTCGGTTCACCGTTCACTGGTCACTTTCTTGGCGCCACCATTCGAGAAACATAATCATAGATATTATGTTCAATTTCGAGAGGTTACTCTTACATCTAGACATGTTACAGAGAATGTCATTGATAATTAGTGAGGGATTTCCGTCATTGCACCAAGGCTTATGGAAGCCAGTGTTTTATTCCTTCCGACGTCGAACATTTCATGATTAACATAGCATTTTAGTGCTGGCTATGAAGTAATTCTTCACCCACCCTGAATGCTGACGGCGGTTCCACATCCTGTGGCCTGTTTTTCCAGTTCAATTATCGTGCTTTTCCTAATAATTCGGCTATAATTGTGAACTTGAAAATCTCAAACACTTGGCGTCTCAATCTGCATGCATTTCATTACTAATGCTTCATCATCTTTTCTCAAGGATCGTCTCGTAACTGTTCTTTTCCCCCCTCTTGCTCTCTCTCTCCTTACGTTTTTGTTCCCGTAAGGGACAAGGCCGCCAGTGCACCTCAGGCGGTGCACTGTACTCATTGCTTACGGTTCTTTGCAGCGTGCATTCGGCCAATAGCTGCAACCCCTTTTGTTCCTTTTCCTCTCATATTCTCTTTCTTCCATCTTACTTTCCACCCTCTCCTGGCAGTTCATTCATAGTGTAACTGCGAGGTTTTCCGCCTGTTACACATTTCAAAGCTTTTACTGTCAATTTCAGTTTCAGTACTGGATGTCGTCACAGGTTCCAGTGCATGGCGTTTGGCCTAAATTCTATATTCAATTCAATTCCGTTTCATTGGCTCTGGCCATACAAAAGGATTTTGATAATGCACTCTGGAAGCCATCTCATTTTGTTTCTAGTTCTTTGAATTTCGGTTTCAATTCTTGTTCAATATGTTCAATTTCTTTTGATGCAGATTTGGGTGACATTTAACCCAGGTAAAAACAAAAACAAAAGCTTGCTTAATTAAGTGCTTTTCATGCTGTTTCTTCACTGGCCATTTTCTGAAAAATTAACCCTTTAGTTTATGCAGTATTGAAGCTTCAACGTAAAACAATTTTGTCTCTTAGATATACATTGGGCTTAGTTAAGTTTTCTTGTAAAGTGAACATCCACTTTAGATTTTGCATTTGCTTTGCTTTTGAGCTAAATCCTGTTTGTCTCATATCCCTAGTACTATTTCATACCTAAGAGTCTTGGCACTGTCCTAATTAAGAGCTGGATTCGAGATATTCCTACTGATATTACAAGATTGGACTCATTTCAGGTCTGTTAGACGGGCAATGCTCTCTGCCTGCTTTAGAATCTTACAGAATCGCTAAAGAATTTTCATTAATATATGTTAGTATATATTAATGAGTACAGTTCTGCTAAATGATCTGATGCAAGAACTTAGACAAAGACTCATCAATATAAGTGACATTATAATTTACACTTAACTTAAAAAGATTGGTAAATAACACTGTAACTTTTATCTAAGACTATATCAACTTCAAACAGTTATGTCATGGCTTTTTTAAATTAGTTGAAGATGAAATTGTAAAAATCTTTTAATTATGTTGAATGATACTGAATTCAGTTAAATCTTATACGATAAGTTTGTACATATACGTAAGTTTGCCGTGTACTTATGTTTTCAACTTTAGTTCAATATGTAATGATTCATGACAAATAATGTAAATTTTCTTTACTTTCAAATGATTTTCACCGCAGTAGTGTTTAACAAGTCTGTTCAACTTGATTTATAATGTTTTATATAAGTAATATGAAACTCAACTTTTACTTTTTGTACAATGAAATTAAACACAATCAAGTCTAGATCGCCTTTGCCAAGTTCAAGTAAATCAAATGACAAGCTACCCTATACTTACTTTGTCCTTGACTTGGGTTGTTAGCCCACCCTTACCCTTCATTCCTAACCTATTCTATCACCCATTTCATCCATCCTTCCCTTTTCACAAATTTCACCTCATAAGTGTTTTCTCTGGTGTATTCTTGTGCCTATTTTAAAGAATATAATATTTAGATTTTTGTTCACTGGTAAGCTAAGTAAGAAATCGAAAACAAAAATTTAAGGTATTACTGAAACCTAAATTTATTGGCAAAAATCAGCACATTCAACTTTAAAGAAAAATGAACTAACTAAATCTGATTCATTTACAGATTGGCTTTTTTCCCGGCTGAAGAGATCCTAAGTAAATCAGATAACGATGGATGACCTGACGTGCACAGTTTGTTCAGAGGTGTACGAAGGTGGTGTCCGAGAGCCAGTTGTCCTTCCTCTTTGCGGCCACACTTTCTGCCGTCCTTGCTTGTACAACCTGGTCGATGTCAATCCATCCCTTAAATGTCCCACTTGTCGAAAGAAACACAAAGGCTTGTCAGTAACTCAACTCCCTACTAACTTCACCGTCCTTACTCTTGCTTCTAACCAAAAGCACAAGCAGGTAAATTCAACTTCCCTCTAAATACAGAAGAATTTTCTAACTGTCATTCATTTCACGAGTCCTTGTTAATTAATGCACATTAGTATTAATTAATATGTGACCACAAGTTGAAGTAGCTAATTCATCGGTATAATATATCTACTGTCATATAATTAATAAATTCAGTCTAAGCTTGATAGATTCGTGCAGTTTTAACTTAGTCTTGACAAATTTGACACTTGATTTTAAATAATCTCAAATAATGGCTAATTTTCTCAACAGCAAAAATGCGAAATGTGTGAGTTCCATGGAGACCCTGTTAGGATGTGGTGCACCACTTGCCAAAAAGCACTTTGTGGACAATGTCTCTTTGAGGGCCACATGACAGATGGCCACTCTGTTGTGAAAGTCCAGGTCATTTTAATGGAAAGGAAACAGTTGATAGAAGATAAAGCCAAGAGAATCCTCAGGTTCATTGAAGAGGAGAAAAAAAATTTAGGCAAAGAGGTTCATAGTATTGCCCATAAACTAGCGGGTATCTACAAGAGAAGTAAGATCCTGACGCGTTATGCTCAAGATACTGAAAGAATTTTGAAAGACGTAAGGAAGACAGTGCGCCTAAAATCTGTTATAGCTAATGAAAATAAACTTGAAAGTCTTTCCCCCTTAATTGGAATTAAAAGCATTGAGGATGAAGAAAATACGGGTAGTACTAAAGGGACGAAAACCTCCCCTGAACCTTCCACAGACCAACCAGGCATTCCAGTAGGGAAAGAAATGACTCTCACACCTTCCCCACGCTCACGCTCTAAAAAGTCTCACGTCCACAGATCCAGCCGTAAATCTGTTGTTCTTCCTTTGCCAGTCTCTGAAGCCGACAACAATAACACACAGAATAGTGATATTAGTAATGCCAATGAAACTTCTAAGCTGCTTAAATTTCAAGCATCTCCTGCTGACCCTGGATCTGGTGCAGATGAAAAATTCCTGGCTTTGGATGAGTCAGACACAGAACAGGATGATTCACTCAGGTCCAACAGAGAAGGTGACACAAAAAACGAGGCAGGTTCTGAATGTCAAATGTGGCCTTTGCGTAGATGTGCTCCTGGTGGTAACAAACAATGGCCGCATATCAACTGGCAGGACTTCATGACCCAGGTAAGGGATAAATAGCTTGTTGAGACAATAGTTTTAGGAAGACTCATCTACTTTCACTCTTAGTAGCATAGATTACTATCTTCAAGTAACATGACCAAAAGCTACACTGGATTTTATCAAAAGCTAGCACTGTCTTTTCTTAGAGATGTGGGTAATTCTCAAGATGTCTGTTGCTTAGAATAGCTATGAATAAATTACCATATTACCATTAAGCACTGCCCTGTGCCCTGCAGGTTCCTGCTGTTCAGTTATTAGTACCTCCAGAGAACCCCGAAGTCATGATGCAGCTTGGTGTACGAGGTACAATTCTTGGTCGAATACATATCCGTCTCTGGGGTCATCTTCGTCGAGCACAGCATTTCTTGGCATTGTGTCTTGGCACATTTGGGCCCTCATACAAAGGATCCAAGTTCAGCAATGTTGCGAGGAAGGGCCAGCCTGGAGAAAGTTTGGTTGGTGGTCGCTATATTACAGAGAACGGCATTAGTGCCGAGGGTCTAATGGATGCCCTGGAATGGCGGGGCAGATATTCAGGCTCTGTTACTGAAGGAGTGCTTGGAGGTGCCAGTGATGGTGATCCCAAATTGGAATCGTTCTTTGGAATCTGTACGAGAGACTATCCCGAAGGAGAGTACTATTGCCCATTTGGTGAGGTTGTGTCAGGACTCGAAGTAGTGCAGAAGGCTGTGTGCCAAGACCCAGTGACGGATGTTGTTATTACAGAGGTCACCTCTGCCTTCTCAAGATTCAAGGATAAGTGAGAATGAATTTCATTTAGATACAGTAATTCCAAGTTTTTTAACCGTGTGATGTTGTTGCCAAACTTAAATGTACTTGGTTCTGTAATTTTCTTTTTTCACATTAGATAATAACAATGTTTTTAGCATGCCTTTATTCAAATCTAAACACAGGACAATGTGTTAGTTCTTCCATTTTGTTTTTCTCAATTAAATTATAATTGTTCAGTAGATTGATACGTTTCATCTGACAAAATTATAAAGCAAATTAGAAATTCTACATTTTTTCAAACTTAGAAATAATCTTTAATGCATTTTAAGCTGTTAGATGTCATGTGAGAGAGAAATTGCATTTCCCTGTTTATATACTATATACGTTTGTCAATCTGTGAGTACATCAGTTTTTAATTAACGTTTACCAACCTCAACAGCACGAATGTGTAGAGGTGCATGTTCAATTCAATATTTGCGTAGAATAACTGAGTAACATAAAAGGATTCTGTCATTTTATGTAAACGTTGATAAATGAATTATTAGTGTGTTTGCTAATGCTCTCGCCCTTAAACAGGTTCATTCCTGTAGTTTTATGTGGTTGCAAGAAAAATGTGCGTGTAGGAGTTAGTTTGTAAAGCCTTTATCATTTGTTATTGTATGTGTTTGTTTAACTGCCATATTGCAAGTGTTTTGAATCAGGTAGTAATGTAGTTGGAACACACCAGTTCAGGTGAACCATCTTTTAGCAACTAGTTCCTAGAAATCAATCATTCTAGAGTTCTTTGTTATAGAATGAAACTTGAAATACAACTTGTTAAATTTGATGGCTGCCTCTCTTGTCTCCTCAGATAACACTGTAGATCTGCATATTTTTTTAAATTTTTATTATTAGTTCACGAGTAAATTAAGGATGCTAGCTGTTACCAGGGAGGCTGAAAATGTCGGATCAACACATGAAAAGACCATTTTATAATGAAGGGGTCGATGGGATTAACAGCCAACTGCCCTGAACAAAACCACACAGAGTGAAAACCAGGATAAAACGGCATTCATCTCCAAAGTATATTAGGAAATGTGACTTCACAGCGTGGGACTATAAAGCCTTTAATTAGGCAGACATTTCACATGTTTAATTTTTAAGACATTAAATGTATTGCAGATTTTACAGGAGAATATCCCACAGTGCTATGTGGTAGCAACTGTGAATGCCTCCATCAAGATTTAATCAGACTCGTATTCCTGCAAGTGCAAGAATATATTCAAGGTATTTTTCCTTTAATGGAAAGTGAGATACGATGTTGAACTGAACCCTTTCAGTGCATGAAAAGACACAATTTCACATATATTGGCTAGTTCAAACTTTCATACAAATACCTTTATCACTTGTGTAGCTGTCAATAACATGTATCTTTACTCCAAACTGCAAATGACTTAGAAACAAAGTGTTGGCAGTGTAGTAATAGGCTTGTATCAGCTTATTATTTGTTGTCCTTAACTATTTTAGATCTTCATCATTCCTGTTACAAGACTCATTTGTTGCCTCACCTAGCCATCAGCAGTCACAACACATTTATACTGGTGTCCTTTGTATATAAAGGCCTCAGACAAGAATTTAGCTACATAACAGTTCTGTCTGAATCTGAGAGGACACTTATTGGTTATGTAATACTGGGATATTTGGCATCTCTATAACTATTTGTATTGGTTTAACATGTTCTCATATTGCTTATGTCCATTGTTTTATAGGAGTATCAGTATACTTATCAGGTACTATACCAGCAAGCAGAGAGTGACGACCCTGGACAACAAAGACTATATAGAACACCTCGTTACAAGATGCCAGTTATTAAAGGACCTAGCTCGTTTCATTGCTTTAAGAGATATGACTTCTAGAAGTCTCTCTAGCTTAAAAACAACTTCAGCCATACGAACACTGTGGATGCTCCCTTTTTATTTGCCAACTCCTATTTGTAAGTTCCACTGAAGTACATTTTCCCAGGCATTACAGTAAAGCAGTGAGGATCGTAACCCTATTTTGGGAAATCCATAGAGCTAGCCATACTGGCACGTAGTGAATGGGAAGAATCACCTGGTACTAGCACCCCCTGATCCCAAACCCTTGGCGAGGTTGGGGGGGGGGAGGTGTTAGGGATCCACTGCAGGGAGTGTATGCTCTTTTACTCCTCTCTCTGCTGTGGATTCAGTCGAACAGTGGAACCTATTATTCTTTTACTCCTCCTCCTGTACATTTTCCCTATCCCTTTTTTCTCTTCATTTGATGACCTTTGCATGGTATTGAATAATAGCAATCACTGCTCTTGTAACTTGAAGGAGGGTGAATTTGGACAGCATGCCACTCCACCTGTGGAGAACCAAACCTGGTCGAGCGAGGGAAAATTTTTATGCTAAACCATGCCCTCTGTGCTGGGTCCGATGTCGACAGACTAATGACCCCTTAGGAACTGAGGGTATGGTGCATATCCAGGTGAGGATCCCAGTGCAGTTACCACCGTGGGTAAGATGACAGTATTGCTACTCCCCCTGTTGGGCCTCCTTGGTGAGAGGGACCTCATCCTGGATGAAATTGTTATTATTCGTTCAGAGAATACACATTCTAACCTCCCTACGACTTCTGGCATGGAAAAGGACTGTTCTAATACGGTGACTACACTGGAACCCTGTACTCCAGCACGGAACAAATGGAAATTGACAAGATATGTATGTGAAATAGGACCAGGAATTTTTGAAACCTCTTATGATGAGTAATATTTGCCTGATATGAATAATATACAGATATGTTTATATTTCTATATAATTTTAGATATTTCTTATATGGAACTTTTTATTTATTTTCCTGTTTAATTTTATTACAGCATCAATAACATACATGTGAAACCATTTCAGCAACCATAACAAATCAATCAATCTGGTATTGGCAAATCATCAGTTAGAGCATCATTCATTGGGACCTATTAAGCATTTATAGAGAAGACACCACCTTACCCCAGAGTTAAAGATTTCCTCCTCCAGAGTATTGCAGTGTGTGCCTTAATATGTTAGAAACATTAAGTTTCTGTTGGCTTAACTATATGTATGTTCCACACAACATGAGTTGGAGCATCATGCCTTTATTTCTCTGAGTAGGATTATAAAAACTTTTAGCATGTATGTGGGCCTTAAGAGGGAGACATTTTTGTCTGTACTTACGGGTCAGATTTTGGTAATGTTATGTTAAGCTTAGTGGAATCAAAGATGTCCGGTCTCACCTTGCAATTTAGAAGACTGCCTAAAAGACCATTTGATAGCTGTTGATCATTATGGGTGCTTATCCATGGAGTATGGAGGTATCCATGGAGTATGGAGGAAAATCTCATGGTGAATCATAATTCTACCGAGTTGTATACTGTCGTAGACTTTGATTCATTAGGCCAACAACATAATTATTAGTAACATTAAGTTATTATAGTTGCCATTTTTTACTTCTGATAGTGCTAGACGAAATGAACATGAACTTCAGAAGTCAGTGTAGCTGATAAATAGACAGCTAAGTTAACAAAGCTAGAGGAACTGGATGATGCAACAACTGTGTATGAGGAGGCACTATTTCCCTCAAGTACACTATTTTCTGTTCTCCCCCAAAATTGCATGACTGTGATTTCACATTTCTATTTCACCTGTTCTTGCCACTGACTTCATTCCTCAGCATGAGTTAGAGCCAGATGAAGTTCCATGATTAATTCAGCATTGAATGAAGAGATCATAACGTTCTTCAGATCCCTAGAAAACCGATGCATCGCCAACCTCGTTTGTGACCTCTAGGAGTGCTGCTTGACTTGCAGTGAGTCCTCTCCCTCGAAAATTGTTGGTGGGTTCCTTCACTAAGATCATCTATTTTGACTGAAAGGCAAAGTATCTGTTGAAACAAACCAACGGTACAGTTTGCCTGTAGGTACTGTTTGAAAGAGCCATCCGTTACTTGTAACCATTCAAGACAAACACGAAGAATGTGTTTATATCATGTTTTTTTTTTTTTTTGCCATTCAATGATGTTGGTGAAGACGTTAAAGAACTTTGGGTTTCTATGTACCATTGCTTGGTGGAGAAGAGATGAACTAAAATGCACAGCAATGAAGTTCATCATAAAATGAAATTTTGAAGTAGTTCCTACAGAAAATCAAAGAAGAAGGAATGGCACAACAGGTATGACGCTACTGCAGTGATATTTCTAGAAACTGAAAACTTTTGACTTAACTCTGTTGAGAATAGACATAGGGACCATTTTCGTGAAACAACAGTCTGTCGTGGTGGCAAAGAATACGCTCTAGGAGCGAAGTAACTGATGAAAGTCTTAACTTCCTCAGCCTGCAACTGTGATGATCTCTCTTTGTAAAGGGAGAGGCATTAACACTCCTTAGAACGTATGCTAAGAACGGATTACTCATGATGTGAACATTTCTAGCATTCGTAGTTTTGATGGACAGTGGTTAGTTGTTTGGTTAAGATGAAGCTAGCTTATCAAAAATCCCTCTCTGTATCATGATCAGTTACTGCTGCGTGGGGTCTGTAGTGGGAGGTTGACACCAACATTCTTTGTAAGCTAGAATTTCAAGTCAATGGGTCTTTTGTGCTTGTTCCATGTGAATAGGTTTCATCTATCTACTGAAATAATAAATAATAATTATGCCGGCACGAGCTCCTTCCTGAAAAAGTTGGAAAGGATGCAAGACGCCTGGTATGAACGTCTGGTCTCTGCCCAATAAATAAGAGGCTGTGAATGACTGTTGTTTTAGATTCAAGATTAACCAGTCCTGGTGCGTCAATCACAAACTATCTCCTACAGCAACTTGTAGTAGACTGGAAATATGAATTGTAATATTAGATCATATTCCATTCTGTAAAGCATTATGCCTTTTCATATTTCATCTTAAGACTGAAATAATTTCGAATGTAAATGTATCAAAGTGTCGCGAAAGAAAAGAAAATAGATGAAAATAAAGTTGAACGACAGTCACAAGATATAGAAACAGCCAAACAGCCATTGATTTTAAAATAAAGGAGTGTCTTTTGAAAAGCAATTTCTTCAATGATTAAATCTGCTTCATTCCGAATATTCTAGGACAACTGATCTGGATTCTCCAGCCTTAGTCCAGTTCCTTGATTTTCAAGTCTATCTTCAGTTATTCCTGCATCTCAGTGACAGTCATTCTTCACTTTGGGCCAGTAACTACAGTATTTTGATTTTCCTTCTTATTCATTTTAAGGTCAGGCTGATTCGGAATTATGATTCCATATCGACCGATGTATACATAGTTATGAAACAGGAAGACCTGTCGATAGCAGATTTGAATTTAGCTAACTTGAATGAAATTGACCAAACCAATATTTCCTTAAGGAATCAATAAAAAACATGCTAAGTTCTCCTCATTATATTCCTGAATAAAGTGAAACTATAATGCAAATAAAAAAGCCTATCAATTGCACTTATAAGATACCACAGTTGAAATGAGAATTTCATTTATACTCGAGAAGTTCGGCTGGACTTCTCTGACCAAGGATATCATGCACTAGAGTCACTTCTACACTTAATATGAGCAAAATTAACAGATATACATATATCGCACCTTCCTAAGGTTACAGAATATACAAGACGCGCTGTGAGGAGCAGTCATTATAATAGAACTATTTACAACATTGTTGGATGAGTGATGTTGTTGACTTAGTCAGCAATTAGATACTTATCATTACAATCATTACATTACAAAAATACGTTAGACTAGCCCTTTCCGATCCCCTCGAATTCTGGCCAATCAGCTTCCAGATTTTACAGGACGGATGGTCGGTACTACCACTTCCTGCAGAGTAAATTATACCTGAAGGAAGAAAAAAATGAGATGAGATGGTTGAAAGGCTACAGATAAATAAGTGGGTGGATTCTAATAACTAATAACTAGTTCTTCAGGTAGCCTGCTTAATTAATAGGAAATGCTAAAGATTCTCAAACCTTATGTGAAAAACCACACAGACACATAAACATACACAAACACCAAAATAATTGCAAACAATCCACGTTTGAGTCTAGGAAGGTGACATTTTTAAACTACGCATTAAATACTTTTGAATCTGTAAAGATAACTCTTAAATAAATAATCATTTGAAAATATCAAGAACCCCTTTGAACCTGTGAAAATAACACAGGAATCTCAGAAGAAAACATCTCAAAGAAATTACCAAAGATAATCAGAGTCACACAGAACTTAAAATCTATTATTGACTGCTCTGGACGTAGTTCAATACCTAACTGACCGATTTGGTCCCAGAGTTTGGCATTTAGCCTAGATCTGATTTCTTATTCAAATCCTTCGGGCCAGCCCTGTGAGAGCTGAAAGTCAGCTCAGCGGTCTGGTCAAACTACTTTAATAAATAATAATAATAATAATAATAATAATAATAATAATAATAATAAGAATAATAATTAATAATAATAATAATAATAATTAATAATCAATAATAATGAAGGACACGATCAGGAAAGAATATATGCAGAGACTCAAGGCAATACTCAAGTCAAAACTCAACGGCGGAAATATGATAAAAGCCATAAACACATGGGCAGTGCCAGTAATCAGATACAGCGCAGGAATAGTGGAATGGACGAAGGCAGAACTCCGCAGCATAGATCAGAAAACCAGGAAACATATGACAATACACAAAGCACTACACCCAAGAGCAAATACGGACAGACTATACATAACACGAAAGGAAGGAGGGAGAGGACTACTAAGTATAGAGGACTGTGTCAACATCGAGAACAGAGCACTGGGGCAATTTCTGAAAACCAGTGAAGACGAGTGGCTAAAGAGTGCATGGGAAGAAGGACTAATAAAAGTAGACGAAGACCCAGAAATATACAGAGACAGGAGAATGACAAACAGAACAGAGGACTGGCACAACAAACCAATGCACGGACAATACATGAGACAGACTAAAGAACTAGCCAGCGATGACACGTGGCAATGGCTACAGAGGGAAGAGCTCAAGAAGAAAACTGAAGGAATGATAACAGCGGCACAAGATCAGGCCCTAAGAACCAGATATGTTCAAAGAACGATAGACGGAAATAAAATCTCTCCCATATGTAGGAAGTGCAATACGAAAAATGAAACCATAAACCACATAGCAAGCGAATGTCCGGCACTTGCACAGAACCAGCACAAAAAGAGGCATGATTCAGTAGCAAAAGCCCTCCATGGAGCCTGTGCAAGAAACATCAGCTACCTTGCAGTAATAAGTGGAATGAGCACCAACCTGAAGGAGTGATACAAAACGATCAGGCAAAGATCCTCTGGGACTATGGTATCAGAACAGATAGGGTGATACGTGCAAATAGACCAGACGTGACGTTGATTGACAAAATTAAGAAGAAAGTATCACTCATTGATGTCGCAATACCATGGGACACCAGAGTTGAAGAGAAAGAGAGGGAAAAAATGGATAAGTATCAAGATCTGAAAATAGAAATAAGAAGGATATGGGATATGCCAGTGGAAATTGTACCCATAATCATAGGAACACTAGGCACGATTCCAAGATCCTTGAAAAAGAATCTAGAAATACTAGAGGCTGAAGTAACTCCAGGACTCATGCAGAAGAGTGTGGTCCTAGAAACGGCGCACATAGTAAGAAAAGTGATGGACTCCTAAGGAGGCAGGATGCAACCCGGAACCCCACACTATAAATACCATCCAGTCGAATTGGAGGACTGTGATAGAGCAAAAAAATAAATAAATAAATAAAATAATAATAATAATAATAATAATAATAATAATAATAATAATAAATAATATTTTCTCTCACCTCATACTTCAAGACCCAATTTCTTTAAACATTCCTGATGCGCCTCCAGCAATGCTTGGCAGTTGGTTTCTCCTTTCTCCGTCACACTGAAAAAGAAGAACACGTTATTCTCGTTGCATAATTGTAGTACTGAAAGTCTGTATCAAAATCTGTGTGAAATAATTCGGTTGTCACTCTCATAATGACTACTCGGCAAGAATGCTATCAAACTAATAACAAAGAGAGCAGTCATATTATCTGTTTTTCAGTCATTTCCCATCGAGTTAGTTATCAATATCGATCTCGTCTCTAAGCTCTAGACAGAAAAATCATAATATTGAATTGATTTTCCGTATGTTAATGTGACAGTTCTTCCAAAATGAATCAAACAATCTTCGTAGCCATTAAATGAGTATCACACTGCTTGACCGACGCCGTTCTTAGAGCTTCAGACTTGGCTAGCCTAGAATGGCATTTATCAAGAATCACGCAGCAGATATATATGTGTCATGAAATATTTTGATTTGATTAAGAGAACTGGCATCAGACGGACCAACAAGATCATCAGTGGTGTCGAGATTGGTTTGACCACGCAGAGGGAGCTAATGTCATCAGTGAACCTCACGTGGTGCACTGTAGGTATTACTTAAAGTTCTTTAAAGCGTCCCTTCGGCCCCTTGCTGCAACCCCTTTCATTCCTTTTACTGCACCTCCGTTCACATTCTCTTTCTTCCATCCTCCTTTCCACCCTTTTCTAACACTTGATTCATAGTGCAACTGCTCTGAGGTTTTCCTCCTGTTACTCCTTTCAAACCCTTTTACTGTCAATTTCCATTTCAAGGCTGAATGGCAATGACCTCTTCGGTCGCAGCGCTTGGCCTTTGACCTAGATTTCGTTTGTTGTCAAGTGAAAACGCGGAATCGTGTTACTAATAACTCTTCAACCATGAGAGGAAATGAAAAGAACTAACACCTGAGAATAATATTATCAAAATGCAAACGGAAATTAAACGAATCCAGGCAAAAAAAAAAATCGCAGAAAAAAGTCACAGGAAAAAAAGTCACAGGAAAAAAAGTCACAGGAAAAAGTCACAGAAAAAGTCACAGGTAAAAAAGTCACAGGAAAAGGTACCAGAAAAAAAGTCACAGAAAACGTCACAGGTAAAAAAGTCACAGAAAAAGTCAAGGCAGGTTAAAAAAAGTCACAGGGAAAAGGCTCACCCAGAAAAAAAAGTCACGAGGAAAAAAAGTCACAGGAAAAAAGTCACCAAAAAGAAAGTCACAGGTAAAAAAGTTCACAGGAAAAAAGTCACACGGTAAAAAAGGTCACAGGAAAAAAACAAAAGTCACAGGAAAAAGTCACAGAAAAAAGTCCAGTGGTTAAAAAAAGTTTCACAGGAAAATAGGGTTACCAGAAAAAAAAGTTCAACGAAAACGTCACAAGGTAAAATAGTCACAGAAAAAAAATCAAAGTCACAGAGAAAGTCACAGGAAAAAGTAACAGAAAAAAGTCACAGGTAAAAGTCACAGAAAAAGTCACAGGTAAAATAGTCACAGAAAAAAAATCAAAGTCACAGAGAAAGTCACAGGAAAAAGTAACAGAAAAAAGTCACAGGAAAAAAAATAAAAGTCACGAGAAAAAGTACACAGGTAAAATAGTCACAGAAAAAAAATCAAAGTCACAGAGAAAGTCACAGGAAAAAGTAACAGAAAAAAGTCACAGGTAAAAGTCACATTAATCTTTCCTAGACAGTGAACCCCAAGGGTAAATTTTAACCCGGTATGTATCCATGTATCCAACTTTTGCGGCGTGTTTAGTACAAGCCCGTTGGGGATTTCCATATAAACAAACAAAAGACTGTAAACATCATAAAGATAATGACCCCTAAGAAATATTGTGAATTTTTCCCTTAGGACTTTATTACCGACCACCATAAATTAATGTGACTTTATTTTCCCGCGACTTTTTTTCCTAGCCAAAATTGTGACTTTTTCTTCCCTCTCTCTCTCTCTCTCTCTCTCTCTCTCTCTCTCTCTCTCTCTCTCTCTCTCTCTCTGCGGCATTATTAGCGCCCACCAATTAATCGTTAGACCTGTTTGAATGAGTTGAGTTGAATATGGAATTTAGGCCAAAGGCCAAGCGCTGGGACCTATGAGGTAATTCAGCGCTGAATTGGAAATTGTGTAAAAGTCTTGAAAGGTGTAACAGGAGGAAAACCTCAAAGCAGTTGCACTAGGAATCAAGTTTAGGAGAGGGTGGAAAGTAAGATGAAGAAAGAGAGTATGAAAGGAGGTACAGTAAAAGAAACGAAAGTGGTTGCAGCTAGGGGCCGGAGGCAAACTGCAAAGAACCTCAAGTAATGCCTACAGTGCACTGCATGAGAGCCACTGACGGCACTAACTCCCCACGGGGTACCTAGACCTGTTAGAAGGGTATGGGTGTATCAAGCTGAAGAAGAAAAGAAATAAGGAGACCAGTGAAGAAAAAAACCTAAGATTGTCGATTATTTCACCAATGAACCTAATTTCTTGTAAATTTCGTTGATATTGCTTCTTTTCAGCAGCTTTTGCGGAAGGAATGGATGAACAGCTACTTGAGACCTGCTTAAATAATGAGACGTTTTTAGGTTTGTTCAAGTAATAATCTCCCATTCCTCATAATGAAGTGATAAAGAAAACTATCGCAAATAAGTGTCCCCTTAGGTATGTTAATGTCTCATTGCCTCCTCTTGGAAAAACCTAGGGCACACTTGGCGGCACCACAGCACCTGTTCTTAAATGTGAGCGTGTGTGAGAGAGAGAGAGAGGAGAGAGAGAGAGAGAGAGAGAGAGAGAGAGAGAGAGAGGGGGGGGGGGGGTGGGGGGGGGGGGGGGATCGTAAGCGTGAATGAACATATATTCCCTGTAAGCTACTTAAAATGTTGATATAAATTGATAAGGAACTTTTCGTAACATGAGAAAACGAATAACAAAGGCGATGCATAATACGGTCATCGCCATCAAGAGATAAGATAACCTTTCATGTTTTTTACCAAGTCATTTGTGTCAAGGAGACTTTGCCGGGTCCGTTTCCACCAAACCTTTAAGCCTTTTGGTGATAGGGAGTCAGTTCGTTCTACAATGCCACTCCTAATCTTTGATCAGGCTTAAGGCTTTCTATCGCTAATCCGCTGATACCGGGTGGAGGATTCATGTCCAAAGTTCTACTATTTTTATCAGTCTTTTGCTTCTGAAGCCGAACTCTAATTATTTTACCTTTTCTCTTTACATTCAGTCTTCTGTCCTCATATGAAAAACTTATTTGCCCAACTAACTCCGGCAACTTCCTAAACGTTTGGTAATCTTTGTCGCATTTGCGTCATAGAAATATCTGTTTATTTAAGGATGTACTATAGTTGCATACGTGTTTATATCAAATAAATTAGTCTGATAGATACACAAAGCAAAGGCCTTTTCTCACATATCTAGATAAACGAAAACGCGAGCAAGCAGAGATTGATTTCATGTACTCTTTATCACCAGCTTTGGAAATGGACATCTTGAAGCAAGATGGTACGGAAAACATTAGAAATCAATTTGCCTCGATAATTTCCGGCAAATTCAAGGTACAAGTGCATATAGATCTAAGGTTCTGCGTGCAAGCATTTTGAAATGATCGTATCCAGGCCTCTCTTGCTGAAACTTTGAAGTATTACTATTAATCAGCATGATATACAATTTATATGAATATGCGAAAATTTCCAACTAGATTTTGCTCATAGTATTGTATCTAATTGTATCTACACAATACCTGAATAAAAGTTAAGACAGAACTTCGCCAAAATAAAAAAAAGAGAGGGAAAAAAATAAAGATTACTGTTCAAGTTATCTTGATGGCTGAGTCTGCCAAGAAGTGTGCAGGGGAACTTGCAACATCTCGAACAGCTGTTTAGATCTAAGTCGAGAGTTATTACTGTTCAAAGGTCCATTTTTAGAGCTTCACGGGCCGCGCCCGAAGGAGTTACATTTGAATGAAAGGTGAACATTGGAACAATATAAAGTTCAAGAAGTTGGATAGCTAAATGAAAAAGAACCATAAGGAACGAGTGTAAAAAAGAGATGGGGAACAATTTATTTGGAACTAAAAGTGCGCGACAAAGTACGTGTATTTTCACCTACAGTAAGCCGCAAATGGCACACTGTAGGTGATACTATCCTACTGGAATGAATTAAATAAAAAAAAAAAGTGGGTTCGGCACCACAGTTTGTTGTACATAAATTCGAAGGAGTAAATAATAATGTAAGAAATAATTGACGAATTAGGGGTTTATATATATATATATATATATATATATATATATATATATATATATATATATATATATATATATACATGTGTGTGTGTGTGTGTCAGGAATTCAAGCTGATCGTTACAACTCTACATAATTTCGTCCTACGTCATTGCCTGCCGAAAATATATAGGTTTCGTTGGCCGCTGACGTAGTGACTCCAGTTCCTCAAATTAACAGAAACCGGTCAAGACCTTATGGCTCAAGAAAGGGCAGTTTGCCGAGACCTAACACTTTGAATAGCCGTTCCCAATTAAACAATAACGAGTAACATACAATTTATTAGGTTGCATCATACGCTAACAAATAAGATTTATGAATAAGTCTATGTATTGCTCATTGTTTTAATCGTTGATTTACGCAGCTAAAACCTCTCAAAGGAGCTTTTCTCATCCGACAAGCTAAAGAGTAAGTGACCCACTTTTGTTTATATCTACCAATGGCTACTTCTCAGGTTAAAGAAAATTGTTATTAAATGTCAGGTAAATGTTATATGATGAACATTTGTAAAATAAAATTATAACAAATGTATGGCAGAAAATATTAAAAGACTAGTGTTCAGTAAGATAGATATATATATATTATATATATATATATATATATATATATATATATATATATATATATATATATATAGATGAAAATGTAAATGTAAATGTAAAACTTACTTTTCTCATAATTACTTAACTACAATTATCACTGTAAATTTATGTAACTACTTTGACATAACTTATGTATTTTTCTAATAAAAGATAAAAAAAAAACTGGTTACTTCTCAGACTGTATCAGCAAAGCATCTGTGCCTTGTGTTTTACTTTTTCGTAATATATGGAAGCAATACACTCAACAGACCAGGGTAAAGTTTAGCAACAAATATGCTGACAACAAATTTTCAGACTAGAATAAAAAGTTTTAGTGTCAGTAGGATAACCGTAAGACAAATGCAAAGAAAAAAAAATCTAATTTAATAACACTAGAATGAGCGAAGCGTGCTTAAAACAAGAAAAAAAATCTCTCCGAGCATCATTATCCTCATTGTCCAATACCCATTTTATCTGAGGGTTAACTGAGCCTCAAGATTGGTCATATAAAATTATAATTCTTGCATTGTTCACTTTCTCTCTCTTTCCTATCACAATCGTCCGAGTAAGACGTTCAGCTCGTTCTGGTCCACGGGGCATCAAGTACTTAAATCATTGCTGTTTTCTGGTGCAGGTACAAAAAAAAAAAAAAAAAAAAAAAAACCTATTTGAAGTTCACATCTTGCTGACATCAGACCATGAGCCAGCTGAGCTTACAGTTTACACAAAATTCAACCAGTCTAAGAGCATAAGAACAGAGGTGTGGTTTTCACCTAATCAGTTAATGTTTCTTTTCTTCTTTTTTTTGAGGAGTGGGGGTACCCGGATAAATGAATGAACTAGGCTAAGCCAATCACTGGGAAACTTTTAGCCATAAAGCGCTTTTCAAGAAAAGATAAAAATATCCAAAAAAATTTATGGATCTAGAAGTGAAAAAGTCTTAGAGGGCAACATAAAGGGAACCAGCCAGGTATTTCGTTACGCAACCCTACTGTTGCTTTACGCCTCATCATTATACTATGGAGGGTCAGAGCTCCTCACGCCAGCTCTCTTTTATTCTTCGTATAATATGTGGCAAGGACAACTTTGTTTCCAAGCACGCTTAAAGCACGTGAGACAGGGTGCTTCGACAGCCACGCTGCTTGTTTCACCTCACACCCCAACCAAAAGGAGCAAAAAACTCCATTCTTATCAGTAATTGTTCATTATGACTTCCTACAAGAATGTTTGTACTCCGTTCGTACTATAGTACGTTCTCACAGGAGAGAGGGAGAGAGAGAGTGGGTAAAGCCGGCTTGCCTGTGCGGGACAAAAAATGTAGGTCATGGGGCTGGCGCCGCTATGGCGATAAACAAGCTACCGGGTTTCGAGTCTACTTCAAGAAAACTGTTCACCTGCCAACAATCTCAAGAGCCAAGTTACGGCGTTCGATAGACCTTTGAATAATGGCTTGCTCCACCTATCGAAATAAAGATAAGAATGACAAATGCTCTATCACTATAGAAACAGAAATGTCAAATGATTTATTACTCTGGAAAAAGAAATGTCACTTGTTAGAGATTTAAACAAGTCAAGTAGCCTGTTGCATGAGGTCATTTTTTCTCGGCTCAGTGCTCATTCAACACTGTCAAATATCAACCAAGTAACTATTGGACACATCAAGAATATCGACCAAACAGACGAACATAAACCAAAGAGATGAAACTGGAAAACGGGGGAACTAAAACTCTCAAACTTTATCAACAACTTAAACATGTCGCCACGTTACGAATTCTCTCTCTCTCTCTCTCTCTCTCTCTCTCTCTCTCTCTTACGGGCTGCTAAGAAGCAAGAGCCCGTGCCAGTATAATGCTGGCTTAGTCCATCATCTCTCTCTCGCAAATGAATACCTCAATGGATTTCTTATAATTTGTTAGCCTATTGTCGCCCCTTGCAGTTGAAATAGAAAAATAATCGCATTACCCCAATGTTACCTTGCCGAAACTTGTGCAAGAACTTCCACAAGGCGAAGAAGCTAAAAATACGTCCTTGTTGCTGAGAGTCACCTCGCCAAGCACGTTGCCTTAGCACCTCCAAGAATAGAGACCAAGACCGCTTGAAAGGTGCCCCAGACAACATAGAAGTCATTGTTCGGCAGGTTTCTTGATGGAACTTTGCCAGCTCCAGTCCACAAGAAGTTACGAAATTTACATGAAATTGCTTCACCCTACGTTTTTCGGATGTTTACGAGTACAAATAAAATAGTTGCGATGACAGATTTTAACAATAAATCAAACAATTATGAGCAGATGAAATTTGCCTTTACTCTACAGTTCTTTCAAATCACGTCGCCCATTGTTATTCTCATGGATGCCATTTTAAACACTGATCTGTTGCCAATTTTCTCTTGCAACGCCAGGTAAATGTGATTGTCTCGATAACAGATTGCCACGCCGTTTCCTCCCTGGCGAAGTTTCATTATGTAACACATTCATCCAAATGCCAGGTGTTATTTTATTTTTTATTTATTTTCTAAACACATGAGGTATCCGGTTTGATCAAGCTTTCAGATCCAATACTTATCTTGATGCTTTTATTATTCTTTTCTTATGCCTGTTTCTCTCGTTCTCGTTTCCGTGGACGCTCGGTATGCATGTTAGCTCGAATGCCTATCTTATCATTTTTTCATTTTTGTTGCTCAGCCTGAATAGTAGTAATAACTCAGGTCAGATAAATATTTTTTTGGATTATCTGTTTTCTCGTCAAAAGAATTGCATAGGCTTCACTACTCCGAAATCTAATGTTCGTACCTAAAAAGATCCCTATATTTAATTAAAAACAGTGTATGAAATTGTATGACTGAAACTATTTTCTTCGCTAAAAACAATATACCACCGTGTTGCAAACCAGGGAGAAGGTAGACGGCCGCAGCCGAGAGGGAGTAGTGCTGTGTACCGGCTGTTGGAACCTAGACCGTGGTTGGAACAAGCCGCTCTCCCTTTCATCAACATGCAACGTGGCATTTGTACATAAAACATGCGTTACGAAATCATGCACCGATTCTTTGTGCTTTGCCTTTACCTTAGCGCTACCCAACCCCGTTAACACGCAAAGAACTATTTTTTTTTTTTTTCCACGGTTCAATGTTGAATTTCTGTGCGGAAGTCTTGTCAAGGGGGACGCTACCGTATCATAATGACATCGTCTGACTTACTTGGCAACAAGATGACAAGGCCATCTTTTTATCCATAATAGTACGATAGGTTTAAGAATAGATACTGTATGTTTTTATCTTTTTTTCTACTTGTCTTCAAGTGGATTCTTTCTTCGTAGATGTGAGTGAGAGAGTTAGAAGTTCATATTAATTCTTGTCGTGCAAACCTTATTAAAATTTACCTTTCCTTGGTCGCTTACTGGCGCGGCTGATATCTTGCAGCTAGTGGAGTGGTGCTTCTACCGCCGTCATTTATGGGGGTTTGCATTCCTAAACTCTTTGTTAATTCAGTCTAGTTCCATTCTACGAGCCCTGGCTATATCTTCACTGGAACACTGGCCAACCCATTGAAATAATTTGCTACTACAGAGATTGTTGATTAAAACGTAAAGAATTTTGATTCATTACAATTTAGTGTATATGGTCCTATGTATTGTGATATTCCAAGTCCCTCCTTGCTAATAAAATTTACTGTTAGGTGACATTCGGTGGCAATGTAGAATCCAAACTGTAATGTCACCTTCATTGATTTTCTCAGAAACGCGCCTGCTGATGAATTCCAGCATAGTATGCATAACAAGCAGGCAGTTCTCTTAACATGTAGTAGTTGTATAAGCGAACAGTGCAACCTGTTTGTTTCAGATGAAATGCATTAAAATTCTACCATGAATAAAAGATATCCGCTGATCGTGATAACGTTGGTAAAATTTTACTTTACATTTCATCAGAGATAAAACTGTGGCTAATCATCAACTATTATATCTAAAACGCACACACACACACACAAATTTATCATGAAAATTCGATTAATCGTCTTTACGCCCTGTAGACTTTATTTTATAAAATGTATCTATACTCTGAAAACAGGAATGAGGGAACTCAACATAAGTCTTCTAGGTCTCCACTTAAGTCTAATATGGAAGAACGAACACGGAAGGGAGAGAGAGAGAGAGAAGTGGTTGGTAGTGGTGGTGCTGAAGGTCCTTCGGTGAAGAGGGGACAGCCAGTTCGTCAGTTGGTTGTTACATAACCGACTTAATGGCGTTTGTTGAAGGTCACACGACTGTGTTTATGCGGGAGTGCTACAGGGCAGCACATCAAGAAACGGCTTTTTCCATTCCACTTCCGGTAGTACAACAGATAAGCAAACTAAGTGCTTTTGAAAATCCTGATTCTTTAATTGAGTATACCGTATACTCAGAAATTTAAAAGATAATGGCAGCAATCTGTGCTACGAAACTATTTAAATTTTCTCCATCCATAGAAGTAACTTCTGGCATAAAAGATCGTCTATACAAAGTAACTTCTGGCATAAAAGATCGTTTTATAAAAAAGTAACTCCCCTGCTCTAGACAGGGAACACGCCAGCCGACGCCACTGGCTGTCTAGTGTCCTTGAGTCATATTTCAGTTTTGTTTTGTGTATTTATTCGTACCAGACCATAATTACTATTGTTGTTCTTGCTGAAAAACCCCAAAAAGGCAAACAATACCACTGAATGGTGCCTAAGTGCGAAAAAAATAATAATTGTGAGTCCTTTAGAACGATGCTAATTGGCAAAACATGATATAAACGAAAATTCGTCCCAAGAGTATGGAGATGAGCCATATCGACAATAAGCGCCTCAGCGGCGTAGTTGGTTTGGTATTAGCGTCCCACCTCGGTGATCGCGGGTTCGATTCTCGGCCATTCCATTGAGGAGTGAGAGATGTGTATTTCTGGTAATAGAAGTTCACTCTCGACGTGGTTCGGAAGTCACGTAAAGCCGTTGGTCCCGTTGCTGAATAACCACTGGTTCCATGCAACGTAAAAGCACCATACAAACAAACAAATATATCGACAATATACTCCTTAATTAAAGGTAGAGATAAGCGTTGAGAGTTCTCAAAAGGAAAATCATCGCTGCGTTTAATGGACCCTCTTCCATAAAATTGACAATGAGTACTTTACGATAAATTGTTTGATCTTAATTACAGCTTAAACGAAAAACAAATTACCGAAGTTCCAAAGGGTAATTAAACTTATAAAACAAAATGGGAGAAGGAGTATAAAGTGGCATAGGTAAGTGACCAACAAGGAGGAAAACCAAAACAATGAAATAGGTTTGGAGGTACTTTTATCTAGGGCGAATAAATATCCGGCAGTACCGGTGACGTTTCTCCCCGTTCTATATTGATCCTGCTGCCTGGCAACCTTTCTGTGGCGGGAACTGTTAGGTAATGCCCCTCTGTATGGGTCTTGCTCGGGCAGAAGCTTCAAGGAGAGGGAGATGTAGCCGGAGAGGATGTGTTATGCAATTTGATAGACCACCATTTACGGCGAAATTTTGCGCATTGTCTGCGAAGTAACGAACAGCTGAACGTGATGTAGCTGGTCCACAAATGCGACAAGCTACTAAAACCTGTGTCTATGCTTCTTGGTGCCTAATAAGTCTATTGACATGTTGGCAGATCGGAAAAGTGGCATTGGATTGTTGTCTGTTTCAAGGGAGGAGGCGGAGCAAAGAGGGAGGCCTCCCTAAAACTGGAGGTCAGTGAGGAGAAGAAGGAGTCCTCTCTCAAGGACTAGCATCCTAGCAAAGGTCCTTGAGAGCTCTCTCTCTCTACTCCATATGGATCTGTAGGGCGCGCGGTCGGTTGAATAAAGAGGGAGGAGAGAATGAGCAATGGTGGGGGAGACGACAAAATTCTCTCTCTCCCCATATAGATTTCTACGGAGGGAGGGTTGAAGAGTGGAGGGGGATAAAAGAGAGAGAGAGAGAGACTCGACGAAAATTCTACCCACGCACATGCTCAACAGCTGTGCTTAAACGTGTTCATGGGCAAAGCCTTTCGATGTTAATAATGAATTTCGAAATCAAGTGTCATTTGAAACCATTCTTACCCCTAAGGAGCATTTACACTATTACTGCTACACTTGACGAGGATTTAAATTCCTGGAACAGCATTAGATTTCTGTCCGGGTAGTCAAGCAAATATTCATCAGAAAAACAAAGACGATGTAGCTGCAACGTCACCGTTTAGAAAGTGGCGGCATTCTATTTTGGTATTCACACTCGCAATGTCTCCCTCACCTTCATGAATTTTGAATACCGAGGCGTCCTTTTGGATATTTGATTAAATCTATCTATTTATTCAATCTGATAATGCAGACTCCTACAGCAGAGAACAAAAAGAGGGGGTGAAAAGACGACTTGGCTTTAACGCTAGGACAAAAATAACTGACGTCCCAAGTTACTTTGGTACTTTCATTTATTCCTGATCTGCGGCCAAAATCTGGTAGAGATAGGATCACACACCTCAGAGCCTCTTGTGGCCAGTTTCACGGAAAAAAAACCATCCAATTATGTCGGCTCTCATAAGAAAAAAATAATAATAATAGGACCTCTTTATACCTTCAACAAATACTAAAAAATTTAACTATATTTTGTTTCTGAATTTTGTCAGTAGCAAAGTTGCTTACTGAAAACTTCAGAGCGGATAGCGCCACTGAGCAAAACGCAAGCAATTTGAGGCACTGCCAAGTGGACAAACTTTTGCAATAAGTTTAGTGGGATTTTGTAACACCTGTTTATGGTATCAGCAAAATGTGAGGAATATTAAACTATCAAATACTTGCGGCGACATGACGATATAAGCGTTGACTGCGCATTCTCTCAAGGTTTCCGATAAATTATGTGCAAGCACAACTTCCAAAAATAACAGAAGCTAGCAAGCAAGAGGAAGGATGTGTCTTAGTAAATTTTCTTTCCACTAATCGAGGCAACTTATACTGAGTCACAATTATTCTTAAACTAACCTTACTTGAGCGTTAAAGCAATATTTTGATTGTCGGCGAAGTTCTAAGATCATAGAAGAATGATCATTTCCTTTGAATCTCTAACAAAAATAAAATGTTGTGAGAACATTTCTTTCAGGTCACTGTATATTATATTATATTCTATAGACAACTATGGAATAGAAACACACGCATATGTGTGTGTGTGTGTGTGTATATATATATATATATATATATATATATATATATATCATACATATATATATATACAATATATAGATTCCGCTTACTAGGCGGTTTCATCCACTTTCATGCAGTTCTTGTACTCGGACTCCTTCAATATTAAGGGGGCCGGCCGGCTAAATGCCCTTTTTTAAGGACAGGAACTTTGATATTCATACCACTTAATAAGGTGAGCTTGGGACATCTCCAAACCGCATATGATTTTCGCCTCTGACCTTCGGTTTGTGACGCCAGGGCGGATTTATCCCGAAAATAACCATTTTTTCAAATTCATATCTCCTCCCTTGATATTTAATATTAAGACCTGGGATTACTACCATATATAAGACCTGATGTAGACCTCCAAATGAATGGAGAGTTTTTTTTCTAAAAGTCATTTTTTTGCTAGATAATGAATTTTCAATATGGTCAAAAAAATAAACCCAATATAAATCAAGAGAAAAAATTTATAAAAAAATACGAAAACAAAAATTGGAAAAAAGGGCTCTATTTGATTGTTCTATAATGTCTTTCTGAGTTATATACCAAATTCCAATGGTTATAGCTTAAAACTAAGTGAGAAGATAGATTTTGAAGGTCAATAAGTATAGTTTTGAGATACGGGCGTTCAAAGTTTTCCTTCGTATTTCTATAAAGACAATATTAATAATAATGATTATTATGAATGTATATTTGTTTTTTGTGTATTAATAAACCAAAATATTTTATTTATCATAATTTAATCATAAATGATGAATCCCTTTGCTCATATATCGCAAGCCTGGGGCACTGATTGAGGCAAGATGGGGCACTGCTTCCTACGCAATTCTCTCTCTCTCCCCTTCACTCACTCGGCTTATTACAGCGAATTTTCTTCTTCTGTGTGTTAGCGAGATGTTTTCCTTGTATTTTCCTCTTTGGCATGATGAAATTCTTGCCCGAAACAAAGATAAACAAACGTAATTGCAAGAGAATTGTCAAGAGGTGAAACTCGAAGGCGTACACTTTTTTTACAAAGACAATTTAATAATCATGATTATTATGAAATTCATATTCCATTTTGGGTATTAAAAAACCAAAACTTTGTTATTTTATCATAATGAAGATCTCTTTGCTCAAAGATCGCAGCCTTAGGCCACAGTGTTGACATGTGCTGTTCAAGCAAGACGGGGGGCGTTACAAGCAACCCTCCCTTCTCTCTTCACTAACTACGCACATATTATGATATTCTGTAATAATACTTGAGCGATTTTTTCTTCGTCTGTATGTTAGCGAGATGTTTTCCCTTGTCCTTTTCCTCATTGGCATGATGAAATTCTTGCCGAAACATACATAAACATACTTGAAAGCAGATGAATGTCAGACGTGAAATGGAACGTGTAAACTACTTGACGTCTGTGATCGCACTAAATGACTTGGTAGCTGGAGCGTTGAGCCTGAAGTCTCCTTCTCGACTCGGGGAATGTCTACAGATGCCATTTCTCCTAATTTCTTTGACAATAATTATCAAAATTTACGATAATAGAAGAAATATTGCATTTTCTTTTACGGATCAATGTTTTAGGCTTATTGAGTTACGTTAACTAATTACCCTGTAACTACGAAAAGTAAGAGGAATTTTGACGAAATATTTCGTATACGTATTCTCAATTGCCATATGAAAGCTCATGAATTTTTTTCATGACTTTGCCATTTTTTCGCCCTATACCTCCATATATAGAGGTTCCGGCCGGCCCCCTTAATGGGTCGTGACCTTAAAGTGTCGGCCATTTTATCACGACACCAAGCTCTTTGTCGGCTTCTCCTTGACGCAGGTTTATTCGATAAACGAGCATTTTCAATTACTTCTTGTGCGCGACTTCGGCTAAGCTAAAGATTGTCTACAACACGGCGTTCGATTTCTTCCTTTCTAACTATGCGTGAAGAACTGCTCTCAATTTCTATATATACTATTTTTTTACTCAGTTTCTATACTACACCATTTTTTTTACGACATAATTCATACTGACGTAAAGAAGATTTACTTTAGAAATTCCAAGCGCTTCTCAGATTACTCTACAAGTCATCCACTTCCAGTCTTCAACATCATTACTAACATCAGTCAAACCAGTTCTTACTTCCATGGGTTTCAGTCGTTTCTTATAATTACTCATCTTGCATTTCCATTTGAGATTCGTAGCCCCTTTAATATACCATGAAATACCATGCACATTATCGACTCTATTCGTAAGTTACTCCGTCGTATCCATAAATCCGCTAAACACTCAAGGAAAAGGGAAAACATTACAGCAACACGTACCTATTATTTACATCAACCTCACATCCAATCAATCGCTCTCGTGTAACCTATCTCTGTCAGTTTCAAACTCGCACGCACACTCATACATGGAAGTATACGGGAATATAATTACTTGCACATCTAACTTATATTAAACAAAATTAGGATGAAGGAGTGTTTTCTCAAAATAAACATTCAATTTTTACCAAAGTTTGAGGGCAGAGTCTGTTTCCGGGCATGGTGGCGCGGCCTCACCCTCGGTAGGAGCGGCTGGCTGTTCGTCCGACATGTTTCTGTGGAAAAAGTAGAAAAATCAGTTGGATCTCACGGGACACTCGGGTAGAGGTTGGTGTTTTATGGTGGTGGGGGGAGGGGTGGGGGAGGCAGAAGTAAGCAGATCTTACCGGTAAGAGAGGAGACGAGACAAGGCTGTTTTCGAAAGGTTACTAAGAGATTCTACTCTACTAAGTGATTTCAATTTCAAAACTCGAGGGAAGAGAAGCAGCAGCAGCATTCCCCCTCTTCAGATTATGAACCATTTGAATTCGAATAAAATTGATCTTAGATTTGAATTAATATTTACACCAGGAAAAGAATGACATTTCTTATATTCCAAAAAATTTATGTTAACGCTGAAATTATCAACACAAAACATGGTATGCGTATGAGCTAGTTGCGCAGCCACAACAGTTAAGCGCTTTTACCTTATTTTGGCATCTTAATCAAAATTTGTCTGTCCTTTAACTGATAATTATTCAAAATAAGGCAGCCCTCGTGTTGCTCAGATAATTTGATTTATTTAGAGTGTAGGTTATGGTTTTGAATTGTGTGTATATGTATGTATGAATAATATATATATATATATATATATATATATATATATATATATATAAGTGTGTGTCCATGTAAACATATATATATATATATATATATATATATATATATATATATATTATATATTATATATATATATATATATACGAGGAGAGAGAGAGAAGGGAATGATCTGACGAAATTCCAAAAAATATAACGTGTTATATAACAATAAACTAGCTTAATTACCTGAAGAGATGTGGTTTTGAAGAGGATGTTTCAGAGCCGTTGATGGAGAACAACTGACGCGTAATTGTTACCAAGATATCTGGAGGCCCACGGCCTTCGGTACTATGATGTCATGACATAGCTCCTCCCATATCTATGACGTATACGATCTGTTCACCGCCCACTTTGATGATGTCACCGATACCCAACTTGCCTGTTGGCTGCCATAGGTTCCGTTCATTTCAAATTATATTTGATTTCTTAAGCCCTCTAAATCAGAATGAGTGTCCCACGGTAAGAATTTCTACCAAAATCGTTTGAAAATAAGAATGTTATTCTATTAAGTTTACTTCTACGTTCGTACCTATTACAAATCTTAGTTTTGCTGATTCGCATGCAGGGAACGGTATGCAAGGCTCAACAGCTGACTTTCAGCTCGGTATATCATTTAATTCATGGAATCTGTTGAAACTCCAAAGAACCAGGCAACTCTGTATATGAAGCGGCGGTCAAGAGTATCATTTCATATTGCAAGTATTCAATTAAAAAATGTATATACCGTCAATACCGTCAATAAACTCTTTAATCTCCAATTATACGGAACATAGAAGCGTCTTGTACTGCCACCTTACCTTTAAGAGTACTCCGTCGATGCCATGAGTCCTGATGGGAAATTTTAAGTCAAGTAAAAATACTTTGGGAGGTCATTTTACCAAGTAAAACAAGGCGGCATCCTCTTAACAGAAATGAATCGTGAGAGGACATGCTTTCT
>NC_087210.1:61886874-61903942 GCF_015104395.2 Macrobrachium nipponense
ATATATATATCTAGATATATATAATATATTATATATATATATATTTATAAATCTGGATAGTTGGCTTACCGCTTACGGTTCAAGCAACAATTCAAATTTTAAACAACTAAAATCGAGGTTTCTTCCCGCCAATACATGTAAGTTTTCTCTTCAATTTTGTAACGAGCAAAGTTTTATTTCAGTTTCCGTTGTTTGATGAATCCCATATTGTATTCGTATTCATTTCTGAGTATTGCTGTAGAGAGAAACAAGGAACACGTGGTGCAGAATTGTTGCAAACAACTTGTCAAAAAACTAGTAGGTACAGATCTCGCATTAAATATAGCAACCACACAATTACGAGAATTGATTATATGTGTCTTCACAAAAAAATACGAAGTCCTCTTCTTTTTCTATAAGCTTCAAATATGTCATCGCAAGAATATATATATATATATATATATATATATATATATATATATATATATATATAATATATATATATATATACAGTTCTCTAACCTATTTCTTCTTTCTATTTACTTATTCGTATAAAGGCTACTATCAATCGCGTTGCACCTTACCTTGGCGAGTAAAACCGGCCGTTCTTTGTTCATTAAGAAATGCGTGACATCGTCAGCGTCTGTGTTCGGATTGCAATTTCTTTTGGCAGATTTCTAAAGGCATGCGGAAATATCACAACGACTGCCTATGAACTGCGGATTGTATTGGTTATTAAAATTACTTCTGAATACATCGCTGGAGCGAAGTATTTTACGTCAGTAAAGGAAGGTTGATGTCAGGGGACTTTACTTAGCGAATTCGAGCAAACGGACGAGGGAAACAAGACAGAGGTTGGCGATTGGTAAAAGGTGTAAGATATTATCAGGTCGCTAAATAACTTCACAGCGTGTTTAAGTGACGTTTGTGTGTGTGTGTGTTCTTTTTTTAACTGTCTAATCCCGAACAAATTTTCACTCTAAGCAAGGTGCGTTCATTCAGACCTTCTACCAGAGATGATGCACACGGAAAATAAGTGTTTTTCAAATGATAGCTCTGCAAAAAGTGAATTCGTGTGGTTGCTTCATATGACCAGATAGTGTGACATTTCTGTATAAGATTATCATAATCGAGGATGTTGAAAGATCAAAAATAGTCTAAGGAATTCTGGCGTCATAAGATTAAAAAAAGTGGAAAACGAATTCTGAACCCTTAGATGGATGCAATTCCCATTATTTTCTGATAGGTTTGGCTCAAATTGACCTTTGCCCTCTTAGACGACCTTCAAGTTTCCGATGTTCATTTAGTGTCCCGTTAAACTGTTTCTGATCAGAGAGGTCTATCCACTGTGAAGGTAATAACCGTATCAAATCATCAAGGAGAGAAATGAACATAAATCAAAAGGTTAAAAAAATCGTATTATACAATTCCACTTTTCAAAGGAGTAAATAGAATTGTCAGAAGCACTCTCAGGCAAATGAAGACATTCACAGCTTACGATCTAAAGATGCTAATTTGGTTTAATCGATCTGATTTGATGAAATTTAGAATATCCTAAATTCTATATTCAATTCGAGACCAATTGGTCTTCTTCTCAAGTGATTACAGTATAATACAACAGAAGAAGATTTACACATATTGAAAGGATTCGGATACTTAAAAAATTTTAACCATCTTTGGTCCGTACTGATCTGCCAATCTAAAAGCACAACTGTTAATTATTCAACGACCTGACTATCTTGTCAAGGGGGCAGCTTTAACCATTTCCCTTTTCTGTGTATCATTTGCTGTACATAATAATTTACTCTCATGCTACTCAACACTTTGGTAATTTGGTGATATGTGCATGAATAAAGCATTATTCACATCTCCCCTTCTTACTGCACATCCTCTTTCCCTCAATCACTTATCAGCTGATCTTCCTGATTCCTCTACATATATATAATTCCTCACTGGACGAGTGGTTTTCGCGCTCGGCTGCCCATCCGGTGGTACGAAGTCCGATTCCCGGCTCGGCCAACGCGAAATCAGAGTAATTTATTTCTGGTGATAGAAATTCATTTCTCGGTATAGTGTGGTTCGGATCCCACAATAAGCTGCAAGTCCCGTTGCTAGGTGACCAATTGGTTCCTAGCCACGTAAAAATATCTAATCCTTCGGGCCAGCCCTAGGAGAGCTGTTAATCAGCTCAGTGGTCTGGTAAAACTAAGATATACTTAACTTTTTCTACATATATATGCTATTCATTTTGTACAACCTCCTTTATCGATTTCATCCCCAGCATTACCATAATTGTTCAGACTTTTACCTGTAGATGATTTTAATCCATTCTTACAGCTCAAGTGTGCCTATTATATTTACTGAAGTCGTTTGCATTTCCGGCAACCAGTTCTGCTAGATATTTCAACCAGAATGGACCCAACGTAGGTGGTATTTGTTGACACCTTTGGGTGTTATGTTACCCCATAGTAACTGACATCTCAAATAAGTATTTCTTAGTTAAACCAGACCACTGAGCTGAGTAACAACAGCTTTCGTAGGGCTGGCCCGAAGGATTAGATATTTCTACTTGGCTAGGAACCAATTGGTCACCTAGCAATGAGACCTACAGCTTATTGTGGAACCCGAACCACATTATATGGAGTGATTAATTTCTAATCACCAGAAACAAATTTCTCTGACTCCACGTTGGCAGAGCGGGGAATCGAACTCAGGACTTCCGAATCGGTTGGCGAGCACGTAAACCACTCGCCCAACGAGGAACTCGGACATCTCAGTATTCATCATTCATAGAAAGAACGCGTGCCAACAGAGGATCCAAAGAGCGCGGTTCACCCATACCTATGGGTTCACCATCCCCTCCGCAAATATAATCAAGCTCTGAAACTGATTTTCGAGTTTGTTCCTTTCTGAGAATAATTAATGATCACTCTTGGTTCCCGGTTCAGTTAAATTTCAAAATATCGTCATGAGGCAGAGTTTATAAATATACTAATATGTGATATGCTTATTTGAAACCTAAAATCAAAGAAATAACTGATCTTTCCTAGATAGTGACCCTCAACCTGGTACGTGGCCATTTTGCAGCGTGTTTAGTACAAGCCCGTTGGGGATTATCGTAAAAACATAAACAAAACTTGTAAATATCATAAATCTTGGTCCTAGATAATGACTCCCGAAAACGCTTCTCTGTTTAATATCCGTAATCCTGAGGCCCTCTTCACAAAAATATGCTCTATCTTAAAAAAAAAAGAAAAAAAAGAAAGAAAAAAAAAGATATCCAGGATTTCATACGCATTTTCATACCTTTGTTGTTTTCTTTTTGGTTTATTAATATCTAAGACATATCGTTTCAATTAATATACTGAATTTAGAAGCAATTTAATCAACACACATGCTAGTGAAATTGCATTCCTTAATGCATTTAGTAAACAGTCGCTGTTTAGTACTCCTTGTAATTTTAACAATAATACTAGAGTGGAATAAAAACATTGAAGCACAAACCTTCTTTATGAAAGGATATTCTTTTTCTAAGTCTTTGTTGAAAGTAGCTTTCCTTTTGGTTGACATGATTACCGTAATATACGTGTAACTACATCGTATGTCAAGGGCTGGTTGCGTACTAGCCGGGGCAATACATTATCAACACAGACATGGACAATTGTAGGATCAGTTGTTCCTTGTACCATAGTGTAAAGAACACACATTAGTTCCCTTCTTCCATTTGTTCAAAGAAAATGGAGCATCATGCGGTGAATGGGTCAGTGTGAGAAACCATACAGATTTCTTAAAAGAAAACAAAAATCAGCAATTTATATAACTAAATACATATGCAATGGCACGGAGGACAAATGTGGGACATAGGCTGAAAGGGGGACATTAGGGCGTCCCCACAAGACCGCAATTTTTGGGGGGATATAGAGTCAAAAGAGGGATGTCCTCCTCAAAGGGGGACGTATAGTCACCCTACGCATATAGTACACAGTACACACACACACACGTATATATATGATATATATATATATATATATATATATATATATATATATATATATATATAGAGAGAGAGAGAGAGAGAGAGAGAGAGAGAGAGAGAGAGAGAGAGAGAGAGAGAGAGAGAGTGCTTGTTTATATTTTCTAAAAATTCTCTGTCACTGCCCGTCCTTTGCGAGGATAAGGTACAGAATAGCCTTACTGTTTTAGTGTTATTTATTTACTTTTTTATTTGTCTTACACCCATATAATTTTTGTATGCTTTTTCTGTAGTTTTTAAATAATTTTAATGTAACTGTACTGCACATAATTTTAGCACTCAGTATGTTTGTCTGTTTTAAGAGATTCATAAATTTTTAAATGTCCTACATTCTGATGTTGATGTTCATTGAATTTTTAAATATTGCGTATTTTTTATGAATTATACAGTGCGTAGTTTTAATGTTCGTGTGTTTATCTTTAATTATAGCCTTGAGAATGCGACTATGAGTCGTGAAACGTCGGTGAAATAAATGTACCTGAGTACGATGCCTTTCTCTATGGTTCCCCTGATGAGATGTGCCTAGAGCTGCAGCTCCGTTTTCTAAGGATATATATATATATATATATATATATATATATATATATATATATATATATATATATATATATATATATATATAGTCTTGGGTGAAAACGCTTCTCTAAAGGTGGGTACACACGTGAGAGCCGAACCTTGTATGTGTAACTGAGTTACGCATATACGGTTACAAGGTGTCAAAATGTTGAGGACGAACCGTAACCACGTTAAGCACGTACTTCATTTCAATCCACCACTGCGATCATCAGTCTGTCTTTGTCCGGGTTGTTTACCGACGATGGCCACCATGCAAGTAGCAGCTGCCGCGTATATTTATATACATTATTTAACGAAGATAAAGCGAAATAAAAGATGGTTGGCAATCAAGGTTATATACTAGAAGGGTTGAATACAGTGGTCAGGAATTACTCGCTGACATGAGATTCCAAGAAGTTTCTAGCCACAGTAAAGTCTGTTTTTCGTAATAACTAACAAATTGAAGGACCTCTTCGTCACTTCAATCAGCCATGATAGACATATACGTACTGACTGACCAAAACAAGGGACTCTACTATGGACGGCCTTGTTCACAGTCGGTGTTAACAAGTTCAGGAACCTCTGTTGTTACGCGTGTAATACAGGTCCCGTCCACACATGGACGTAACGTTCAAGAGACCACCCTTTGATTCGGGGCCCAAAACCGACAATTGCCGGGACGGAAGGCGAACGGAGCCTCGAACCTCGCGGGTTGGGTTTCGGGTTCGAGGAACCGTCCAACGGAGCCTCGAACCTCGCGGGTTCGGGTTTCGGGTTCGAGGAACCGTCCACACTTGCGTTTGTGTTACAAGAATCGGTTACAATACAAGGTTCGGTTCGGACGTATGTACTAACATCCATAATCCTGAGGCAGGCCCTCATCACAAAAATATGCTTTATCTGAAAAGAAATATCCAGAATTCCATGCGCATTTTCATAGTTTTTTTTATTTATTTATTAATATCTAAGACATATCGTTTAAATTAATATACTGAATTTAGAAGTAATTTAATCAACGCATACGGTAGTGAAATTGCATTCCTTAATGCATTTAGTAAACAGTCGCTGTTTAGGACTCCTTATAAATATTAACTATAATACCAGAGTGGAATAAAAAGAATTAAGCACAAAACCTTCTTTCTGCGCATATATATATATATATATATATATATATATATATATATATATATATATATGTGTGTGTGTGTGTGTTTGTGTGTGTGTGTGTGTACTATATATAACATGCGTGTGCTTGGATGTGTGTATGTATGCGCGCGCATGCGTAGCCTACGTGTGTGTGTGTATGTGTGTGTTTCCTGGTTGCTTGGCTACAGGCCACATCATAATTACCTAGTAGTATTGTCTCATATCGTAGGACACTTAGAAGAAAAGTTATATTTTTCTTTACTTAGATTAATATGTGTGACGCAAAATGAATCGTAACAGTAACGTTGCCCTAATATTTAAGTAATAAACTCAACAATTGTGCTAAGTCATTCTCGAACCTTCTCCAGGCTGCTCGAAACTTCTCGAAACTTTTGAAAGCCTTTCGATAATTCATTTACTTTACATTTGCGTTATTCATATAATGAGAAAGAACGCCTGCTCGAGATTGTATATCTAAAATCTACGGGTGGAACGCAATACACATGCAAATAAGGACATTATATCATCTAGAGCAATGGGCTACGTCATTTCGAAGCTTCGAGAACATTCTAGAACATTGTAGTACTCACTGTTTCGTGATCAGAGGATACGTTTGTTGACTACACTGTAACTTAATAAACAATGAAGAATAAAGGTTCGCAAGACTTATATATCAATGACTTAGGCGGATAGCTGAAATCTAGCAGAAACAGGTTTACAGATAAGCTACCACAAGTTACTGCATCTAATAGTTATCCATAGTATATAAAAGCCTACCGTAAAAGAAAACGGCAGCTTTTACTTCGGAGAGTTTAACAATAATTTGCAGCGCTTACACTAGCAGATGTAGGTTGTATGATATAGATATATATATATATATATATATATATATATATATATATATATATATATATATATATATACTATCACTCTACGCAAGATTTAATTATATTCACAAATATAGATTAAATCCATTTCACTACCTTGGGTTTTATGTGTATAAATGCTTATATATATTGCAAGTGCTGTGTGAAGGTCCTCTCTTATTTATCGATTTAGTCTATACTACCTACAGCGAAATTAATATACATGAATGTTGTCTGTCGATAAAACGAAGCTGTAAAGCACATCCTAAAGTATAGCCAACAATTCAACCTTCTGGCTTAATTTTAAGGGAAAAATATGAATAGTAATATAATTTTGGCCTTTTGTACTGATATTTAAGTTTCTCATGTTATATGAAATGTGCTAGTTACCGTAAGTATTCTGCATCAGGAGTTTTAACATTTCAGAAAATCCTAAATAAAGCTAAAAGTCATCTGTTATTATGGGTATTTCCAATTCTAAACATAAAACGTGTTGTTCGACAAGGATGGAAAACAGAACGACGATTTTCACCGGAAGTTGTGGTCCTGGAAAACAATAACAAAAACTAGTCGTCGAGTTATTGTAGTGCTCAGGAATTCTGGCTTATTATAGTTTAAAAAAAAAAGGAAAATAGATTTACATTGCCTGTTATGCATGAAAATCACTAAAAGCATGCGACGTGATTGATTGCAGTCTAAGTTTTGCTAATTAGAACTAATGACGTTAACACGTCTCTTTACACTGTATTTAATGTAATTTTTTGGTACCTATAGCCCAGTTAAAAATTAAAATAACATGTAGTTTACCTTGATGACATTCCGCCTGCAGTTAACCCTGAGATGAAATGCATTCTAAGTTTATTGGCGTACCAATCCATGCCACAGCATCATCTCGTCCCGCATGCCAACTTAATACAAGCATTTCGTTGATGCCAAACGACCAAATAACAACCCCGAAATATATAAGTTGTGAATGACGCAAGAGTTTGGGTGCAGTGGTGTTGCGCTTGCGCCTGTGGCTGTTCGTCGCTAGTTAGGGCTCGAGTCTCGAAACGTGTGTAAACAAACGTAACTTGTTATTGTCAGTCGACTTCGGGTGTTGTTAAGTGTTCATACTTTCGAGTGCCAGCATCATGCACGCAATTGAAGGCACCAGCAATGTCCCAGCTTTCCTGACGAAGCTGTGGAGACTTGTGGATGATCACCAGACCAATGATTTAATCTGCTGGACGAAGGTAAGCGCGGTATTAGCCTATAGGCCTCACGGTCTGCGTTCGTACTGGACCTGTAATAGGCCTAGCTATAGGCTAGACTAGTTTACGTAGGGCACTGAGTCGTAGGCTAACGGCTTCCTGGACGAAAAAATTAAATTGGCAAGATATTATGATAATACTTATAACATCTGTGGGCGTATTTTAACCCTTCATCGTAGTACCAGTAGTAGATTTAGCCTAGTTTAGCCAATAAGGTACCTAGTATAGCTAAAAGGTTCAGGGTAGGCGAGGCCTACCTAGGTATAGCCTAGGCCTAGCCTTTGTATTGGAAACCATAATAGCGTTTTTGCCTTCGAAATTTTTATGGTTGGTGTCCCGAATTATTAGCTAAGAACTGTTGAGCCTAATCTAGTTTTTTGCTAGCTAGCTTCCACCTAGGTATCACTACTAGGCTACCTAACCCCGCTCTTGCCCCCCCCCCAAAAAAAAAAAAAAAAAAAAAAAAAATGCAAAATAGGCATGTCTAGGCTATGGGTTTCTACACAAATCGGTGCAAAATTGTTAAGGTTCAAAGTTTGACATGCCAGAAAAGCCATACTAACCTAACCTCGGGCTAGGATCCTAATCCTACTGTGACAACGTTGGTTCTACCTAGCTATGCAGTTTGTTAAGTAGCTATTTGGAGTTTTTTTTTTTTTTAATTGAGTTTTAAGGGATCCCCGTGAATAAACAAACACCCTGTGAAATGTTTTCAAATATTTGTTGTGTCCAAACCAAGGTTACTAGGTATGTGAAGTAAGGAGACTAGGCATTGGTAATTTTGTCTCCTTAGGTAGTGAAAACTTCCTTAGAATAAAAGCTACTTTGTGGTAAGTGTAATTAGGGGGTGGAGATGAAGTCCAGGTCAGGGCACATCACCGTAAGTCAGGTTAGGAAGGTAAGTTCTGGTTAGGACGGGGCACAATGTTCTAGGAAAGTTTTGGTTAGGTTGTGACCCGTTCCAGTCATACCTTGTGTCTCGATGGAAATTCAATTGTACAGACAGGTACCTAGCCTATACCTAATTACTGATTACTTAGTTGGGGGGGGGGGGACCAGGGCGGGCCAAAGGTTAGAAAGGTAAGGTCTGGCATTCCAGGAAAGGTTGGGTGTGGCTTGTTTTCACGGACGGGTTTCAGACGCCTACCCCTGCATGTACTTTGCTTTTGATCCTTTAACCATAAAAATTTGAAGCCACAATATGCTTGTGGGCAAAAGCTTGTGGTAGAGTTTTATAAACAAGTAGGCCAATCTAGTTTAGCTAAAGTCGAGCCTGTTGAAAGTAGCCAACTTATGCTTATTTCCCACCTCATATTTAGCCTATGGCATATGTTTAAGTTTGACTTTTCACCTAATCCCATCGATGGCAAACAGACAAAGTACGTACATGAATTGGCTTAAAAAATGAACAAAAATTTGGGTGTTATTTTCAGTGATAATGCCAATTAACATAGAGGTAGTCTGAGTTAATTTTAAATTCTTGAATGTAGCTTCTCTGTTACAATTTCCAAAGAAATTTATGATTTTAAATTCTGTTAGGTTTCAGACTTGGTTAATCCCAGCTTTGATGGGGTTGTAAATTATTAATATAGAATTAATTTTAGTCTAGAAACAGTAGAATATCTTATTTGTTTTTGAAAATAAATTACACTTTGAGCATCATTAGTGGAGACAAAAACAACATTTAGACCAGGGAGCTAAAATGGATGGATAATTCTTTTTCTTCTCTCCATTCACATTTCCAAATGTTTGTATAGTAAGCTAGAATAATGGGAACATATATGTATTGGATGGCTTACAAGATCAAAAATGAATCTCAGCTGTGACTGCTTCAGTTTATTTTTTATGCAGTTTCAGTTTTCTTAAGGTGTCAGGGTAACCTAGCCTGTTTTAAATATAGGTTAGGAAAATGTGGTTTTGTATATGGAACTTACCTAGTAATTATAGAGCTAAGAGCTTCCCACCTACGGAAGCCTAACAATTGAAATTTTACACTAGCACTAGTTCCTGTTAAGGTGTAGTTAGAATGCCCCGCCCACTACCGAGGAGTAAATATAGTTAACAACCTGGCAGAGTTTCAATTCCTTTTCTTCCGACTCCCGATGAACATCGGTGGTTTCAGGCAGCCTTTTTGTTTCAACGTATTGTGTTGATGAATTCAAAGTTCTCTGTGAAGTAGTACTCTGTTGTTTTGCGTTACCGCATTCTTTCCAGTATGTCAGATTCTAGCGCATTCTTTCCAGTATGTCAGATTCTAGCACAACTAGTGCTAGGTTTTTACATACCAGATGTAGTAAATGTAGTGGTCAAAGTGCAAGAGAGAGAATACTTGTGCTGAATGTTGTGATTGGGACGGGAAGAACTGGAAAATATTTAGGTCCTGTCAGGACAAGATGGATAAGAACAGAAAGAGGGAAGCAGCTGGTAGGGCAGAAAGTAGATCTAGTATAGATTATGTTCAAGCTGCTGAATTGGTACAAGATAACATGATTGTTTTGCCTGTAATTCCTGTTGATTCTCCAATCATTTCTCCTCCTGCTCCTGTGTCACTAACTCCTATTCCAGGTTTGCTTTCTCCTGATCCCAACACCTTTGCTAGCCTCAAGTCAAAATTCAATAAGAAGTTCGAATTTTTAGCGAGTGCGATGATGGAACTTGGTCCTTCTGTTAAAACATTAATGGAAAAGGGCAATCAGATTGCTAGTGAAGTGCATAGTGATTGTGTAGAGGTGGCTGTCCGGCCCACCGTTGCTCCTAGATGAAGTTCACTGTCCTGCTCCCCTGCACCGGGGAGAAGATATACCAGAGGTCAAAGGGAGGCCAGCGGGGTGTGCCTGGGAATTGCAGAAGACGTCACAGCAGACTTGTTAGGGGTACTGTCATGTGTGGACAAGGTCGTTAGAGACGGATCGGTGGAGTAAGCATCTCTCGTCTCGTTTTGTATCCTGAAGAAGAGGGATTTGTGGTGTTCCTTCATTGTTAAAGGCATAACCCGGCACAGAAGTCTGCTTTGCTTTTTGCCCCACTGGACAAGAATTAGTGTATCCGATTTTGTCGTCGCTACAGAAGAAATCAACCAAAGATCTTTTGGCACAATCAGCGAAGCGTTCTAGGGAGTGTCAATCTAATCCCAGTACTAGGTCTATCTCTCCTCTTCAACCCCAAGATTTTTGGGGAGCAAGACAGAGAGGCCAGCAAAGACCCCATACTAACCTACTACCTCCAACCAGGTGTATCAAGAAATCTACCTACAAGATAACAAGTAAGAAGTGAGGAGCATGTCCTTCACGCACCTCGTATAAACCTTTTTAAGAGGTTTTTTGGGTAGTTGAACCATCAAAATAAGCAGTTATTTTTTGGTGTTTGAACCATCAGAATAACCAGTTATAAGTGTTTTCAGAGGGGTTTCAAGTATTTGTGCATGTTAACTGTTCGCTGGGTGTTGTAGTACTCATCCCCCAAGAATACCGGGATTGTATCACAAAAAGAGAACAATTTGCTCAGTGCTAGGCCTGAGCAGCTAACCAATTCACATGAGACTTTAGCTGTTTCTGGTAGTTTAATTACTCTTACATGAGCATTTCCCTCATTCCTGTTTTAGGTCTGCCAGTCTACCAATGCCTGCTTGGGTTCTAGGCCAGGTCCATTTGATGGATTGGCTCATTTACCATTGTTAAAAGATTCTTTGCTGTGGCCATTACCGACTCCCTGTGACATTTCTGCACATGTTGGGCTTTGCTTGCCCTCTTTCATGCAGTGGTGAATGGTCTGCGTGTGTCCAAGAAAACTTTATTTGCTTCTTGCATGTACCCACGTCATTGTATGCTATGTACTTGTGCGGATTCTGCCTTGCTGGTTTGCCACCTGTCCGAGCTCTCCCCAAGTGGGACCTGTACCTGTGTATCCTGCTTGGCAGCAACTACTCTACTTTGGAGGATAGTCTGTCATTGAATATTCATGAGAGTCCCTCTTTTACTGTGTTCCTTGGCCAATTAGTTTCAGCTAAGGAGGAGGATTCTGCTGCTGCTCTCACTGCTAAGGAGGTTCAACCTTCTCAGGTGGAAATGTTTATAGTTGGATATGCACATGCTCCTTTTTTCAGCTTGCAGAATTGCCTACACTTCTTTCCCTGATCATTTTCTCCAGCTCTAGAGGAGAGTAAGAACTAGGCAAAGAGGAGAAATAAGCACCTAGGCTAAGAGGAGAAAGAAGCACAAGTGCTGTCTTTCTACCACCTTGTGGTTGAGCCCATCCTCCTCCTCTTCACCATGGTACTGCAGGAGGAAGAAGGGGAAGTCTAATAAACTCTTAAGGGGTTTGAATGAGCACTTTTCCCAGTGTACGGGGCACTGATAGCTAATGAACCTTATCCAGGTCTGCTCTGCTTTGGGTATGAGAACTGCTCCTGGCTCGACCAAACATTTTACCAGAATTACATCCGTTTTTGCATGCACACACTGCTTACACAGATTAGCCCAGTATACAGATTGTATCATGTCGAAGATGTGATGAGTGTAAACTATTAATACCAAACCTGATATTTAAGTATTGGAATGCTGGAAATTATTCACCATGATTAACAAGATGTTTATCTCGGGGCAATAGATGAGGTGAGACCAGAGATGGTGAATGTGTTGGAAGCATCTGTGGAGTGAGGTTGTGTATATTAGTGGCAAGGTCCAGAGGATCATGGAACTGGCAATACAAGATGGTGGCAATTAAATAGGGGAAAAGTTTGATGATGAGGAGGTTGATCATCTTGAAGAGGTTGTTAAGTACAGAAGTGCTGAGTTTGAAGATCTACTGAAGTCGTCTATGTCAGTAAAGTTGAACAACCAAAATGGATACTTGAAAAAATGAGGGGAAGCTTTCAACATGATTTGCAAGGCTAAAGATAAAATATAAAATGACAGTCCTTCCATGCTGCAGCATCAAAGCAACCTCACTCATATCTGAAGCAATGATAACATTAAAGCAGGTATTGTATATGATGACTCAAAAGGCAAAGAAAACTACTATATACCAATTATGTTGATTTTCCAAAAATAAAGAGTAGAAAGTGTCTACTGCAGACGATCCTCAGCCTTCAACTTCATCTCCTGATGTAAACTATCAGTCTCTAGGCCATCCACAATACTGTATACTATTGCAGTTAAGCACTCAGTGGTGCAGTTTGTAACTTTGCTTCCCAAAACAACCTGGGATTTTGGTAAACTGGGAATCGGGTCTCATCCCAAAGCAGCTAAACAAGCACCTAGGTACTTTATCCTGTCAGTCACCTTGGTTCTAGCTGGGATCCTCATCTGCCTGTCATGTTTAGAAAGCTCATTCCACACTGGCAACTTCCCGGGTGCCAGTTTTAATGAGAGCAACTTTCTTTGTGCCCACTTTGACAGCTGAAGTGGCACTGATCAGATCCAGGTGATCCTTCATGAATAGGGCCATTAAAGTAGATCTCACAGATTTTTGGATGAGATACTCTTAATATAAAAGTCTCTGGTCTGTAAATTTTGGAGAAATACATTTTACTTTAAAAGTCTGGCTTTTAGTAGTTTATGTGCAATGTATGTGTAATTATTGTAATTTATTTATTGCAATATGTACGCCACCTGAACACCTGAATTAGCCCTGGTCACCAAACCAGCCCGAACAACACCCCACAAATATACCCACACTTAAATAAAATTTTTAACTGCCAGCATTACCAATGCTGCAGGTAAACAGTCACCTGCCTCTGCTTCTTCCGCACCTCTACGTATAGAAGAGGTAGAGAAAGAGCTTTTGGTAGAGGACAAAGGTTCTCTTTCTGTAGCAGGCTTCCCTTTTGCGGGGATAGCAAGTACAGGAGAATGATTTACCTCATTCATCGTTTGTTTCCCCAGTCGATAGTTGAAGAGAAACCTTTTAAACCAAACCAGGCAATGTTTGAGGAACTTATTTTCTACCAAACCCTTGGTTTCTCATTTGACTTGTAAGTTGCCATGGTTTGGGTGCATTGAGCAAGCCCTGAGGGAGTCATACTGTCAGTTTGCTGCGGTAGTGGGAGCAGGTAAGCAGGATTCGGCCATTCTTCTCAGTTGAAAACCTTTATACAGTGTAGCGGGTAACCCTTCTTCTGGTTTCAGATCTCCTCTTAACAAATTGGTGGAGGTGCTCTTAGCCAAGGTCCCTGCATCGAACAGACAGGTTGGCTTTTCCTTGAGAGAAGCACTTTGCTTGAGGACACCTTCTGGAATCACTCCGAAGCCGTCTCACACTGTGGATGCTTTCAGGCCTCTTGGGTTTCTTAAAACTGGACGGTTACACTCCTTCAGATCCTGTTTTATTCGATGACCTTATTACTTCAGTATCGATGTGGTTAGCTCATCAAGCTAATGTCTCTGCGAGCTGCACTACCTTTGTCGGCAAGAAGAGGAGGGACCTTTATCTAAGCTGTCTCCCATCCATTTCCCAGAGATTCACAAGTGGGTTCTGTCCAGGGCTCCTCTTGTGCTCTGCAACAGTTTCTTCAAAGAGGAGGATGTCTTCGCAATGGTTAATTTTGTATTCTCCATGTCTACGGTGGAGTCTCATTAAGCCCTGATTCAGGTGGCTGCCCAAGGTACTAAGTCCCCGAAAAGTGCGTGTACAACTTCCCCAGGTAAGCGCTCTTTGGGTCATCTTCCCCAGCCAGGTCTCCCAAGAAAGTCAGGTTCTCGTCCAGACCTTCGTCTGCTTCCTCTAAACCCTCTTCTTGGAAGAAAGGTTTTTGGAGACAGGAGACATTGCCCTCGTCACGTCTGTAGGAGGTTGATTATCCCCCTTCGTAACAACCTGGGAGAAATGGGGTGTGGAGAGTTGGGTGGTGTAAGTTTCAAGAGTGTGGTACAAGATCCCCTTCTTTGCAGTCCCTCCACTGTCCAATTCCCCAGTGGTCCTTTCCAGCTTTATTCCCCGGCATCTATCAAGGTGATGGCTTTGGCAATGGAGATCAGTTCCTTGTGGGACAAGGGAGCTTTAGAACTAGCTCCCCCCCACTCCAGGTTTTTACAGTCTGATCTTCGTAACCTCCAAGGTGGATGGTTCTTGGAGGCCCACCATAGATCTTTCGGGAGTGAACAGTCACATTGTTTCCACAAAATTTCAGATGGAAACAACTTCGTCGGTGCTGAGGTCAGTCCCAAGACACAACTGGGTGGTGTCAGTTGACCTTAAGGATGCTTACCTCCAGGTTCCAATATATCCAGAATCTCGGAGATTCCTTTGTTTCTTTGGTCCACTGGGAACCTTCCAGTTCAAAGGCCTCTGTTTCGGGCTGGCAACAGCACCTCGGGTGTTCACAAGGGTGATGGCTCCGGTTTTTGCTATTATGCATCGTTAGGGCTTTCGCATGAGGAGGTACCTGGACGATTGGTTGATTCAGGCTTCTTCCAGAAAGGAGGCTATAGGGGCAAGGGACTTCCTTCTCGAACTCTGCGAGACTTTAGAGATCCGCATCAATGTAAAGAAAAGCTCCCTTTCTCCTTCTTAGACTATAACTTACCTGGGCGTAGTAATTGAGACACCTAGTTTGAGGGCTTTCCTGACACGAGAGCGGATTCAGTCGATGCCGAGTCAAGTCGAACTCTTCCTCTCGCACAGAGCTCGGCAGGCGAAGGAGTGTGGAGGTCTTCTAGGGAAGATTCCGGACGTCCATCTGTATTCAGATGCCTTGAATCAGGGTTGGGGTGTAACCTTGGAGGGAGCTCAGGCCTAGGGCTGTTAGTGAGTTTCGGATCGGGAGGAGTCTATAAATGTCCGCGAATTAAGAGCTGTAGAGGAGGCCTTGTTAAGATTCAAAGATCTGGTTCGAGGGAAAGTTGCAGCGCTTTTCTCAGACAGTGCAACGGCCTTAACTTACCTGAAGAAGGAGGGAGGCACAAGATCCTCCATCCTCAACAAGGTCGTTCAGAGTCTCCTTTGCTGGTGCGAAAGAGACCAAGTATCTTTACTTCTGCAGTTCATCGCGGAAAGGGTCAACATCCTGGCAAATGCGTTGAGCCATTCGAAGGAAGTACGAGGAAGCAATTTGACCCTAGCACAAGATGTAGTCCGATCTTTGTTGAAAAGGTGGCTTGCCACGGTGGTTCTGTTTGCCACCAGGATGAACTACCATCTCCCAGTATTCTTCTCACTGGTAGCGGACCCTATGTCTTGTGGGACGGATGCTATGCTTCATACCTGGGACAACCTGCAGGTGTATGCCTTCCCTCCATTCGGCCTGATTCATCAGGTTCTAACGAAACGAAGAGGTTGCAAGAATACGGAAATCTCCTCGAATTGCTGTCCGAGCTGCCGATCCTCCTGCCAGAAAGGAAGAATTTACTCAAACAGCCCCATTTTCATCACTATCACGAGAACTTTCCTGTGCTCAAGCTAGCTGCATGGAGACTGCAGCAAGCAGCCCGAGATTCTGGTCTCTCGAAATGAGTGGCTTAACAGCTTTCTATGTGCCTGAGGAAGTCGACCAGGAAATTACATCAGGCAAGGTGGGTGATGTACTGTGCCTGTTGCAGGAGGCAAGGCCATAGCATTTCTCGGCTTACGATAGCAAAGGTGGCAGATTTTCTTCTTCTTCCTCGAAATCTAAGTCTCTCTCCTACTCCACAATCGCTGGTTACAGATCTATGTGAGCGAGCACCTTTAGATTTCATTTACCTGAGATTTTCTACAGCAAGGTTCTTCATGATCTTCTCAGATCCTTTCAGATCGAACGTCCGATCGTTCCGCTTCGGGTCCCTTCGTGGGATTTAGCGGAAGTATTGAAGTTGAGTTCGCAAGCTCATGAGTCTCTCGAAAGCTTATCACTACGAGGACTTACCGAGAAAGTGTTGTTCCCTGTATCGCTAGCAACTGCTAAGAGTAGGGGAAATTCAAGCTATTTTCTAGAACGATTTCCTTTGCTGAGAAAGATTTATATCTTTCTTACCTTCCTGAGTTTGTGGCTAAGTGTGAGTGAGAAACTAACCCTCTTCCTAGAGCTTTAAGGTTTCGGCTCTTGAAGACTTCGTCGGAGGTGATTTGGCAGAGCTGCGACTTTGTCCAGTGCGAGTACTGAAGTATTATTTGTCACGCGTTTCCAAATTGTTGCCGCGGCTGCAGTCCTTATTTGTTTCTCCTAGGAATCTTTTAAAACCCCTATCGAAGAATGCAATTAGCTTTTTCTTAAGAGAAGTAATTTCTCAGTCCTTGCCTGTAGACACAGTTTTGAATAATAA
>NC_087210.1:61904442-61914442 GCF_015104395.2 Macrobrachium nipponense
GCTGCAGAATTCTATCAGAATAATAACGGAACCTTAAAAGTCAATATCAATTCAGATTCAATCAAAACTTTCCCATAGTTGCGTAATAACTCCTAATCACTTAACATCACGAAGGTACAAAACTTTCTGAAATACTTTTACGAAATGAAATGATAATGAAAACACAGGAAATGAGAATAATAATGAAAACATGAAAACTGGACGGGAGAGAAAAAAAAAAAAAAAAAAAACCATTTCCCCAATGAGATTGGCGAGAGGTTATTATGCAATCCATTTAAGATGCATTACGCTGAGTGAAATTCGTTTTAAGGTAATCTGGGTGAATCAATTTACTAAATGGAATTTTACAATGGAATTTAATCAGCCTAGCGGCTGATATACATCAACATATTATGTTATCAGGCCTTGAGATGTTCCGTATCAGTGGAAAAATTAATATATATATATTTATGTCTTCTCTTTCAAAATGGGGTTTGAGCGGAATAAATTCCTACAATACTTTTACTTGAGCGGATGTGTTCATGAGTGTTTTCAGTTAATAGTTGTTTCGTCTTGGAGGTTTAAACACAAAGACGTAAAATTATTTCTCTTTTAATTAATTCATAAATGACTTTAAATTATAAGACCCTCTTTTATTCTTGCTGTTATCATAGACAAGCTTAAGGTCCACAGTGGTTCTTAACCTTTTTTATTACCACGCCCCCTTTTAGAGTTGGTCCTTTCTTTCAAGGCCACTTTGCATCTGTGAGTAAAATACCCTCCCAGATTCAAAGAAAAAAAAATATGAGAAAGCGATAGGAATGATTGACAATAATTACAAAACATGGTAGGCCCAACGAGCTAACTAGAATAGTAGACTCTAGGAAAGTAACGTTATAAGGCGATACTTCTGCATTTTTTCATAAGCTTCTGAATATTAGTTCCTCACTTTTGATAATTAGAGAATTTTTTCCCCTTAGGGGTTGCGCCTCCCCTGGAAATTACTGATGAGCCCCTAGGGGGGTGCTCCCCCCAGATTTGCTCTAGGACATCAGTACCAATAGCCATAATTATTGAAAGAATGGAACGTATAATCAGACCGTCCAAAATGACGCCATAGGAAAATGGTTTCATTACGACCCACTTAATTTTTCTGCTTTTCATTATCCTTCAATATTGTCTATGTCTGGTTTCCAATTTCAAATATCATTTCCGATATGGAAATCTAATAACGCAGGCAGTCTTCATGAACAGCATCAAATAAAACTGATTATGAACAATCCCATGGGAGATGGATAACCAGATTGAAATCTAATGAGCTAATTACAAATAATTTCCTCACTTTCGTCTTGCTTGTTTTTCGTTCCGAAGAATGGCAGTTATTAAAAAAATAATAAGTTTAGCATGTATTCAGTAACAGTATATGATTATAATACCCAAATTGAATTGCTTTTTGCATATTCCTGATCTGATTATTGTTGATCAAATAGAAAAACTCATGTTTCTAGTTAGGTAATTTTTGGAAAAATGTAATACCTAGGAAATAATATCCTCCCCAAATAACTAATTTTATGGCATATATTACCTCGTTTCTTTAGTTTTCACCAATAGTTGTAAAACACACATGGTTAACAAAAGTTAAAATATTTTTTCAAGACAAAAACAGATAATCTTAAGCATCAGTATCGTTTCATACCCGTATTACAATGCTATGCCTGAGAGTAGAGTAACATATTACTTACTATTTCAGGTACTGAATTGCCACAAAAATGAAGTTCTACTAAAAAAAATAACAAACAAAATAAACAAACAAACAAACAAGATAAAAAATACTAGCGTATTGATAAAATACAACGATCATATTTATGTACTTGATAATGTTGCTAACTTTTTTTAAGATATTTCAATTTAAACTCGCTGACATAATTACGAAAACTTCGTAAAACGTAAGGTTGCTATAAACGATGCAGAATTACACAAGGAGAAAAACATTCTGAAGTCCACATATGTATTACCGAACATAATAATAAGGCAACAAAGGCTCTGAAATGCAATCACATTGCAGTAATGAATGAAAATCTAATAACAAATAAAGTTTGTCGAGAAGCGCTTTATACCCATAGTGCCAGGATGAAATGCTAAATTTAAGTACAATAAATGGCCGCGTTTTTAAGTTACTTTATGTCAATCTAAATTGACTTTTTGTGTTTATATTCTTCCACATAATACTTATTATTCTTAATTTTTGTAATATAAAAAGTATAATAAGCAGTGTTTATAGATCTCACTACAGAATGAATATAGGCCTAGAAAACCTTTATGAAGTTGTAAGAGATTTGACATATTTTCTTGAACAACATTGCAAACATGATTAAACAATGAACAAGTACCTCCGTAAACATATAAATGAATTTATCATAATATGTGCATATAAAACTCAGTTTTATAGCAATGAATGAATTGTTAATGTTCATTCCAATAAAAAGAAAGTTTAGCATATTTTGCAGATGCTTGAACATCCATGGGTAAAACTAATGAAGGAGTGCATCTTATGCTTTTCAGCGGAGTGTTTCCTAACTGGAACTAATAACACTTGCAATATTCCCGGTTCCTTTGCATTAAAATCACGACTCTCGCAAATGAAAGAATTCCAAAATAATACTGTAATGAGAATCGTGTTTCCGAGGCAAATACTGAATGCAGTTCTTAGTCCTATAAGTCTCCCAGAGAGACAACGGGAAAAGTTCAACAGCCAAAGCGATAACTTCAGATAGAACTTATAGGGTTTCTGGAATTCCAGCGAAGCATTAAAAATGCACAAATTCTCCTAAATCATATGGTTATTAAAAAAAAAAAAAAACAATTTTAATGGATGAAACGAACATTTATTTTTGGATACACTATACTAAGATATTTAATCAACATCAACGATCAAAATTAAAAATACTGAGGCAAGAAACTTGAATGGATTTTTTTTTCAAAGCGCTTTTTTAATTTTCAGTACATAGAGGAGTGATAGCAGGGTACAACAGAACACTGTTTCTATGTTGATCCGTCCTTTCAAGGGAAATGGACACGTGGCATATATCTAGAACGATGAATATTGAAAGCTCAAGAAAAACTCTAATTACGAATTAACGACGTAAGTAAATTCGTCGAACTATTGTTTTTAGAAAGGTAGCGTCATATTATTCCACTGTACAGCAATTACTTAACTTCCCTCCTGGTTGGTCTGCAACTGTCAAAATCTTTTAGCTTTAGTCAATTTCTATAAATTGTCATATAGGTAATGTTCCAGTGTAACGATAACCACCAGTGTTGTCTAGACTGAATGTCTTTAGGTTCCCAAGAACATCATATTATAACAATAATAACGTGCTCATTCCTTTTGCCTGATAATTATCGGTACTTTGTCTGGATCATCAATCAATTTTGTAAATGAGATAATTTTCACGGATAGATTTATACACAGAACATACCTCTTTTGCAGATATCAGTCAATCATTTACATGGGAAAGCAAAGGACAGCACCACATATCTACCTCTCGTCTTAGTTGCACGTATCCATATTTCCTGTTGTATCTGGCATTAAGAAGCAGTGAAAATGTCCTGAGAAAGTTTTATTACATCTGCTAACAAGACATTTAAACTGATTTCATTCGTCCTATTTTTCGTTCCCTCCCTTGTTGTTGATCTTCTACTCTAATGTTCTTGCCTAGTTTGGAAATTATCCTACAAACCAGCTTTATGAGATTCTAGAACCGAGGCTCTATAGTCTTATTCACTCGCATATGATATACATTGAAACGAGCTATATATTTAACAATACTTACTAATTCCGAAGGAAAATAATCTACACTTTCAATTTTTACCGGCAAACGTATATGTAGGTACTAGTATACAATTATCTATGTCAGATGTGCAACAACTTGGCTATTTCCATCTCTCTCTCTCTCTCTCTCTCTCTCTCTCTCTCTCTCTCTCTCTCTCTCTCTCTCTCTTATTTACATTTATCTTTGGAATTTTGTTTAGGAAAGTGTTTCATTTCTTTTGTAAGCGTTGGGTGATTGTAGTCATTGTGAACATAGTATATACTTTCCACTGCCTCTTTAACTCCATAGCTTAAACTCTCCCCAACTGCCCCCTACCCACACCCCCCACCTCTCTCTCTCTCTCTCTCTCTCTCTCTCTCTCTCTCTCACTGCAGGTCAGTCAAATAATTTCCTGAACATGTTAAAGGTGATGGGAGAATGAGGGTTAGTCAGTCAGGAGTGGTGGGCGGTCGGGGGGAAGGGTGGAGTGCCTGGCTCCCTTCAGCCCAGGTCAAAAGACTTCAAAGCAAAGAGAGAGGAAGCACATCCCTGGAAAGAGAAGAAGAGAAGGAATTTGGTGACAAGTTATTTAATGAATAAACAAGTGAATACTGCGCTAGTTTCTTCGGGGCAAGCGAGTTTTCTGTACAGCGTATAATGCTGTATGAAACTCTCAGCCACGGCCCATGAAACTCACAACCGCTGCCTATAAAACTTTCAGCCATGGTCCAGTGGTAGCCTGTGTTATTGGCACCTATAGCGGTGCCAGAATTAAAACTACTGAGGCTAGAGGGCTGAAATTTGGTATGTTTGACGATTGATAGCTAGTTGGAGGATGGATAAATCAACATACCAATTTGCAGCCCTCTAACCTCAGTAATTTTTAAGACCTGAGGACGGACAGAAAATTTGCAGACGGACAAACAAATAGCCTCTCAATAGTTTTCTTTTACAGAAAACTAGAAATTAGGAAAAAAAAAAAAAGGTGGGAGCACGTGATAGCTGAATTGACAGCAGTTATAATACATGACTTCTGATTAATTAATATAATTCAAGTTACACGTTAATCATTCCGCAGTGTTTATGAGTTCCTTCATTTATACTGTTTTGTGATTATTTTTTATAATGGAGTTTATTTTATCAAATTTATATGCTTGCATAGTGAGAAGGTTTTCATTTTTGTAAAATTCATCTAAGTGAAAGATATTTTGCACGATTAAATCCTTTAGAGTCAAAATAGTTAAAACCCGACAGTCCTTTTAAGCCAAAATAGTACTGAAGAAAAACACTGCTGAGAAGTAAATTTTCTTCCTGTAGGTGTGAGAAGACCTTTGACAACCGAGATACACGTGGTAGTAGCAGAATTAGTATATGACTTGTGCGGTATTTATCAAACCTGCTAGGATCCCTTTCGAGATGAAAAAAAACTCTCATCTGACTCATAAAGTATAATGTTTGTTTTTTTCAGTCGAAATTTATTCATTTATTTATTTTTAACCGTTGAAATGTGTGAGGAATGTCATTCTTGAATATCGGCAGTTTGTCATTTCTATTTGTATTTTGCCTCCAGAATTACGACATAAATTTGCCTCTCTCTCTCTCTCTCTCTCTCTCTCTCTCTCTCTCTCTCTCTCTCTCTCTCTCTCTCTCTCTCTCTCTCTCCTTTTTAAGGGAGGAAGGGCGGTAGCGCCATGAAGAACGCTAGCATACATGTATCAAGTTATGGAATGTTATTTGTATTATGTCATCATTCCACCTTTGTCAAATGAAAATCATCTGTTTCTGTAATAGTTAAGACAGGCAATGGTATATCGTCAAAACGAGGTTAGATATCGGTGACTTGAGAAAATCATGTTTTATGTAATGTATACAGATAACCTCTTACACATTTTTTTATACCAATGGCCGTCTAAACTAACAACCCAAAGATAACCTGAGTTGCTACACTTCAGCAAAATTTCAGCTGATGGCAACTGCTGTGGCCATATAAAGCCTTTCGTGTCCTTATAATTATTTTAGGTAATATTTTACAAATACTTTTATTCTCACTTTATTTTGATTAACCTCATCTTCAGAGAAGGGTATGCCAAGCTCTTAGTACGTGTGTGCGCTTATAGGTATAAAGTGTGCTCATGAATTAGGAGCATTCAAGGTATTATTATTATTATTAAAACTATTATTATTTTTATTATTATTATTATTATTACTATATTATTATTATTATTATTATTATTATTATTATTATTATTATTATTATTATTATTATTATTATTATTATTATTGTTGTTGTTGTTGATGTTGTCGTTGTTGTTAAAAGATATCCACAATTATATATAAAAATATATTTTACATACACATATATTTTTATATGTAATTGTGGATATTTTTTAACAATTTGTTTTCACGAAACTGTGAATTTCTTAACAACATTATTATTATTATTATTATTATTATTATTATTATTATTATTATTATTATTATTATTATTATTATTATTATTATTATTATTATTATTCAGTAGACGAAACCTATTCGTATAGAACAAGCCCGAAGCGGCCACTGTCTTGAAATTCAAGCTTCCAAAGAATGTGGTATTCAACACGAAGAAGTAAGAGGAAGTACAGGGAAATACAGAAAGATGAGATCCCACTTAGTGAAAAAAAAAAGAAAATAAATAAATCAATAAACAGATAAATATATGAAAATATATTAAAAAGCAACAATAATATTAGGGAATTTATGCATGGTATTTTTGCTTGAATTTCAGCAGTTGACAATTACACAACATCCTCTGGGAGGCTGTTCCACATCCAATGGTGTGAGGAATAAAGGACCTCTGGAACTGAGAAGTTCGACAGTGACGCACATTTACTGCATATTGGTGCTGCTGTTCAGCTAATCTGGTTGGTAACAGATTATGCAAATAATGTAAAAGTTATTTCAGAACATCAGTCTTGCTGGGCAGAAGTATCTTTTGAAAGACTTCTATGTATTTATGACTCTGACTGAGTGAAACACGTTTGAAAGAAGTCTATTTCATTTACGTTACTGTTATAAGTTTCAAGGATTTTTTCTTTTATCTCTTTAAAACACCCTCTTTCATTTATTAATGATCAGAATTCCCAATATTAGGGATGACAATATCTGTGGACTAGATGTTATTTTTGTTTGCGAGAAAATCTTATCCATCCATTCTATGTTTTATTAGTCCCATATTTTCATCAGTTCCCTCTTAATGGTACTTTTTACGTCCTTCTGATACTTTTCACTTCTGATTTCATTTCCATTTTAACTTCATCGAGACCCAAAGAGAAAATAGTTGCAAGTCTCTCTCTCTCTCTCTCTCTCTCTCTCTCTCTGGGACTCGAGAAAGAATCAAGAGGTTAAAGGCTGCTAACTCAAGAAAACCCTAAATCAGCCAAGTCAGATTTTTTTATTATTGCATGGATCCCAATATGGCCCCCAACAAAGAACTAGAATAAACTGGTTGTTTTCAGCGGAATCTAAAAAAAAAAAAGGGGGGGGGGGATTGGGGTTGTAGTTGGGGGCAGGCATAGGAAATGCAAAATTAAATTCAGAGACTGACGAAATCACAGAATCTCCCGAGAGTCTCTTGATGAGAAGGTGCGCTCGCACATAAGGGCTTTTGATGCTGATTGTTTCGAGGAAAGATTTCAGCTTTTCCGTTGCCTTTCTATTTCCCCTTCCTCTTTTTCTTGCAGGAACGCTTGGGGGGTTTTAAGGATGCCTGATGGGGCAAATCCTCGATCATCGAGGCGGCCAGAAGTCGAGCAGAGCAACTGCAGTTGAACAAGTCTGGTGTGAAAAGTTTTCGCGGATGGATATCACCCAGATAGAATGGGATCCAGGTTCTCTAGTTCTCCCGTAGTCATAATGACATCGAAAGATGACAATCTGAAATCTTCGCTTTTAAACACTTTCCGTGTTATGCTTAATGCGAGTGCTTCTGAATGACAGTGGTTCCGTTAGAACTCTTGAACGTCATTAATTTTGTGTAATAAATGTACAACTGTTCTTTTACTCGTGAATAATGTTTTAAACTTCAATCCTGGTATCGACTGTGAGAGTATAAGTCATTTTCCCTTTAAGATTATCGCTGAAGTGGCAATTACACGAATCATATTCGACGAATGCGTGAATATTTGGATTGAGCAAATAAAAAAAAATGCTACTAGAAATGAGTATCTTTAAAATGCCACCTCGAAACTAAATTACGATATTACCCTGAGTAAATTACTACATTTATCTATTATTCAGATCTCTGGCTACGCACAAGATTGGTCACGTTCATATTCGAATATGGAACTGAAATGAAAAGTCAAGAGGCCTCAAAACTTTCCCACCCAAAAGGAATCAGGTAAATTTTCTCTCGAGTACAATCTTTTCGGGGCTGTAAAATGATGGTAAATCTTATTTAAAGAAGGAGTATCAAGAGGTAATTTTCAGAGTAAGAATGAAAGAAACTTTCTACTTTCCTTGAATGGTTTAACTTGCTTGGAATCTGATTCCTTTATAATCAAATATGAGAACCAAAGCATATAAGAAATTAGTACTTTAAGGTAGAGTATACATGATTAACCATGTCTCTTCGATTCATATATGTCGAATGACAAATCAGTCTTATACCGATCAATACTGATCATAACGTCACATTCAAGAAATCTGTAATCTATAAGTTAAGCATGAAAGTATGGAATATTCATTTTTTCGGTATCCCAAAACAATCAAAACCGATAAGAAGACTCCTTTATCTTCTTGGTCGTTGTCTGCTTGAAAAAGAAAGAAAAGGCAGAAAAAAGAAAACAAAGAAATCAGTTTTCTACATTTGACTAGCAAACATACTGCCAAAAGAATATTCCAGAAGTCAGTTTTGACAGAGATCTTTCCTCATTCAATTTTTGCCAAAGAAAACATTTGCGTAATAATCACGCTGTATTGTAATATTTTCATAAACATTCTCCTCTTCTCTTCAGTATAATGATAGCATTAATAATTCATCATTAACATGTATTATGGACATAAAAAAATTCGAATAGTATTTATAATCTCAGTATAATAAGAGAAAGATTTAGTTAATGAGTACAGGCTCCTTTTAACAGTATCCATGTTTAGCCAACGTTTCATTCTGTATTTAAATTCGCGGCTGAGGTCGACTACGAAACCCGGGATCATAGATATACAACGCGAATGGAAAGCAATTTTTATGTGGAGCCACTGTAAAGGATTTTATTTGAGGATACATCGCGTTTTACAAAATTACCTAATAACCATTAGTGCTCCAACGCAAACAAGATATCATGTGATCTCTGACCTTTTTCTTTTCTATCTATCTTTTTTTATTATACCGATGTAGTTATTATTTTGAAAATAAAAAAAATTACATATAACGTGCTTAGCATGGGATCCATTAGAGTAATGGCAACTTAAGATATTCATCATGATGAGTTTCACTAAAATATTAATTTTTTTTTGCATTTTTTCTGTAACAAGAATTTAGTGTTGTTTGCAGTTCTTTTCACTTATTATTCACACAAGTGTGAAAAGCTTTAGATAAGAGGAATAAAATCTCACCTATATATGACTTCCAGCTGTATTTTCTCCTTTTATTCATAAAATGACTTTTGAATTAGAAAATGATGTTTTACGAAAGTATGGAAAGAAAATACTGTGATATTTCAGCCATATCATGTTATGATTTAGGTATAACAATCATTTTGTGAGGAAAATGAATCAGTGCAAAGAACATGCATTAGATAAAAACAAATTGTAAGCAATAGCCTTTTCATATGTCATTTGTTACCCAACTAACAATAAAACAGAATATGTAAAGGATATCTTTTCGAAAAATGAAGCTAATGATAAACTCGTGTAACAATATCAGCCTCGGAAACTGTTTGAAAGTATCGTCAATCAGCCCTAGAAAAAATAGTGGGGATACATTCATCAAATTGGTGAGAGCTTTCGAATTCACCATCTCTCTCTCTCTCTCTCTCTCTCTCTCTCTCTCTCTCTCTCTCTCTCTCTCTCTATATAATTATATATATAATATTATATTATAATATATATATATATATATATAATATTATATATATATAGATACATATATATATATATATATATATATATATATATATATATATATATATATATATGTATCTATATAAATATATATATATATATATATATAT
>NC_087210.1:61919442-61921942 GCF_015104395.2 Macrobrachium nipponense
TAGAAGTGGGTGGAGAGTAAGATGGATGAAGGAGAATATGAACGGAGGTAGGGTAAAATTAATGGAAGTTGTTGAAGCTAGGGGTCGAAGGGACACTGCAAAGATCGTTAAGTAATGCCTCAGTGCACCGTGTAAGGTGCACTGATGGCACTACCCTGCTACAGGGGTGGTTTCTGTCTAAATTGAGTTTCTTTGAATGAACCTGCGTTCTGAAAAGTGACGGAGGAAGAAAATACTATATTTACATTGTCACCTGAAGTTCATTACAATTTATAATTTTTATGGTTTTAATACATTAGTCAACGTTCTACTGCCAAAATTATATGGGCCAGATGTAAAAGTAGAAGAAAACGAAGAATGACACAGACAACTTCATCACAAGAACGATGATGATGTCCATAAATTGGGAACTAAAAGTAAGATGGAAAAATCTTTCATTTTGGAAAATTTGGAGGATATACTAAAACATTTGAGTGCTAAGCGAACTGGTGAACTGAGTGAAGTGATTAGAAGTTTCACAGAAATTTTGCAGATGTGTCTAGTCATACTGATCTGACAAAGCATAAGATAAAGATCAGAAAAGATGGAAAATGTTTTAAGCAGAGAGCTTATCACTTATCACCCATCATCTAGATGTTTTGAAGAGTGAAGAATGTGTATATATATATATATATATATATATATATATATATCTATATATATATATATATATATATATATATATATACATATATATATATATATATATATATGTACATATATCTTAAAGGCACGGTAGTGAAGTGTTAATCTCAGCTCTTTCTGGTTAGAGACAAGCTGGTTAGAGACAAGCGCTGGGTTCCTCGAAGAATGCTGAAATGAAAATCAGCCAGGAAAGATGACCAGTGCACTTTGAGGTTGATGACACCTCGGAGATCACACGCTTTGGGCAAGGAGCACCCGTGTTTGCTGGGTGCAACACAGGGTGTGTCTGTGTGTGTGTCCGGAACACGCCTGGAATAGGTGTTGTGAGGTGTTGCAGACCCATCGAATAAGGTAATGTAAGAAAGAACTTCGAAAAAGTTAACCTTTGAAATAATAATTATTTGGTCTGGAGAAAGAGAAGTGTGGTGCGGTACACATTCGTTTTGATTAACTTTCATGGGTAAAGTGGTATAAAAATTGTGGTCTCTTTATTTCAGATGGGTTATTGGATTCTCGAAGACTTTTATTGACTTATTAAAATGTTATGGTTAGTCGGGCATAATGAGATGAGAGGGGGTACTTATTCAAACATGATTTGGAGAGGAAAACGATAGTTTAACGTTTCTTATGGGTCAGAGTTAATTCATTTTATTCCATTTTTATTAATTGATTTGATTCCATTTTAATGTTAGCTAATTTGGGAAATAGAACTATATTTTTGTATCTGCAGGGATTTATTTGCCTAGCATGCAATTTCAGCCAACACCCAGAGAGATTCTGCCACAGAACAAGGGTAGGTGTAGTTGCCTGCTATCAGTTTGTTTCATTTTGTTTAAACAAGTATCATTTGGTCCTAAAAACTCGTTTAAGAGTTGGTGGCAGCGATAAAAAGGTTCATTAGGGCCATAAGTAGCGCCTCCAAAGAGACTATATATAGATTAGACATATTTTGGGGAGAGTGTTTGTAATTATGTATCGGGCAACTTGCTTTATTGTTGACTTAGGAGAAGGTACCTAGTGCGGGGTTGCGGGCAGTTTTCCTAGCCCTAGTTTAGTGTAAAGACGTGTTTCTGTGTTATGAGGGGTATTAAGGTGTATTTATGACATAACAGGACTGCATTACACGCAGTTGCAATATGTAAGCAGGTACTGACTCCGGTTCTATGAAGACATGAGTGTATAATTTTATATTTCCTTCCTTTCCTTTCTTTTTTCTCTTTTTATCGTTTGTTTGTTTGTTTGTATGGTGTTTTTATGTTGCATGGAACCAGTGGTTATTCAGCAACGGGACCAACGGCTTTATGTGACTTCCAAACCATGTCGAGAGTGAACTTCTATCACCAGAAATACACATCTCTCACTCCTCAATGGAATGGCCGGGAATTGAACCCGCGACCACTGAGTTGAGAAGCAAACACCAAACCAACCACACCACTGAGGCGCTTCTCTTTTTATTGGTGTTAATTTACTCAAAAGTGTGTTTTATTTTGATGTCCCTTGAGATTCGGTGGATATTAGTGGTTTTGTGGTAAAAAATATGAGGGAAAAGTGGTATTGTGAGTTTCGTTCATATGTATGGTGTTTTTATGTTGCATGGAACCAGTGGTTATTCAGCAACGGGACCAACGGCTTTATGTGACTTCCAAACCATGTCGAGAGTGAACTTCTATCACCAGAAATACACATCTCTCACTCCTCAATGGAATGGCCGGGAATTGAACCCGCGACCACTGAGTTGAGAAGCAAACACCAAACCAACCACGCCACTGAGGCGCTTCTCTTTTTATTGGTGTTAATTTACTCAAAAGTGTGTTTT
>NC_087210.1:61926942-61964442 GCF_015104395.2 Macrobrachium nipponense
GAGCGGAAGAGCAGCAGTTTCACGTCTCGGTGACAGAAGGCAAACCTCCTTGCAATCATGTTGCCAGTTGCACATAGTTTACGACGCCTCTGCTCAATGTCTGCCGTATCTTTTAGGTCGTCGGTAATAATGTGACCCAAATACGGAAATTCGCGCACAAATTCCAGCCGATGGTTTCCGAGGAAAATTTGTGGTTCTGCAATATGCTTAAGCGATCTCGGGAGCAGCGACATGCACTGGGTCTTGGTTTCGTTGTAGATTATATCAAATTCCTCTGCATATTGGCGGCAAGTGTCGATGAGTCGTTGGAGGCCATGCACTGATGGGGAAATCAGAACCATATCGTCGGCGTAACAGAGGTTGTTTATAGTTGTTTCATTGACAGTGCATCCGATTGGGAGTGAGTTCAGTTTGACATTCAAGGCATCTGTGTACGTATTAAACAGGTATGGAGAGAGAATGCCCCCTTGCCGAAGCCCGTTTAGGGAGCCGAAGGTGTACGATAATACGTTGCCCCATTTGACACAGAATTGCTGTGTGGAGAACCAGCAATGTAAAATGCCAATTAGATATAGGGGTGTGCCCCTTTTATGCAGCTTTAGGAATAGCTTCAGGTAGTTTACTCTGTCAAATGCTTTTCTCACATCTACGAAACACAGGAAAACCGGAGATGCTGATGGTAGGTAGTAGTTCAGCAATTCTTTCAGTATGTAGATGCAGGTGTCGGTTGAGTGGTTTGCTTTAAACCCGAACTGGTTGTCAGTGGTGTGTAGAAAGGGGAGAAGTCTCACAAGAAGAACCGACTCAAGTATCTTCGATGCGATTGTTGTGATTGCAATTGGCCGGTAGTTGCCAGGGTCAGCTGCATCCTTTAGCTTGTTTTTGATTAATGGTATCAAGTGAACTAAGAGTAGGGAGTTTGGAAGAAACTGGTGAATTATGCACGCATTGAATAGGGCAGCTAGCAAAATGTAAATTATCGGATGGCAGAATTTGAAAGCCTCTGTGGGAAGACCATCACAGCCGGGCGATTTATTATTAGTAATGCTGTTTATGGCATCGCTGATGTTACCTGGCGTAATACGGTCTGCAAAATGAAATTGAATGTTGTCATTAAGGAGGTTATCTACCTCGCTTCGGGAATCCTGATCATTTATGCAATTCAGGATATTGTTGAAGTGATCACCCCACATCCTTGCGATAGCCTCGTCTCCGGCTGCTTCCCCTACTCTCTGTGATAGCTTTTTAGTTTTGGGATTTAAGGACTGGATATCTTTCCAAAGACGAGGGTAATCACCAGATTCTACGTTTCTTGACATTGCATCGGCTCTTAGTTGTTTTTCATTTAACCTGCAGGGCTTAAGAGCAAGTTTGAATTACGCTCTCGCCTGCCTCATTAGTAATGCAGTGTGTCCTTCCCTTGGGCTGCCATTTTGCCTCCACAGTAAAAACATTTCTCGTGAGTATGTATACAGATCCTTAACCAAGTCATTCCAACCAGGTATATTACGAGAATTACCTTGACGAAATCTAAAGGCAGTCCTGCTCAAAGCAAGCATAGCGGAGATTATGTTCGAATAGAATTCATTCAGATCCCTCTTGTGGTGGTCATTTCTACATTTTGTGTTGGTACACAGTAAGGCGTCAGCCGGTTGAATTATTGACCGCAACCTGGTTTCCGTGGTCGCCCTAAAGTATCCGGTTTTCTGTTGGTTTTTAAACTCCCAGTTAACCGCTGGAGGGCGGTCAGTTAGTGGGTTCACGGTAGGGAGGGATGGGGTACTGAATGACACCTGTAATGGGATGTGATCGTAGCCCGTTGCAAGATCGTAGCGAATATTGCAGGTCATAATAGAATCATGAAGTTGTGGAGATGTGATGCAGTGGTCCAGCCAGGAGGTTGTAATTGTGTCCGCTCTATTATGTACATATGAGTAGGAGGAGGGAGGGAGGAGCATTACATTGCTAATTTGGAGAGCATGATTTTGACAGAAGCGAGTAAGTTCATTATAAAATTGTTTTGTGGGGTGAGAATTAAGGTCCCCTATTATACAAATATGATCAGCAGGAGAATCTTGAATAATACTGTGTAACTCCCCTAGGATCATGCAGTAATGATCAAAATTATTGTTATTTTCCCATGGCATATAAACATTAATTATTAGGATTTTAGAGTTCCCTACTGTCACTTGAAGCCCAAGCAATCTGTCACTCCTGTAGGTCATCACCTTTATCATATTGTCTAACGATTTGTGCCACAGGAAAGAAAGTCCCCCTTTCGGACGACCGGCTATGATTTGATCTGTAACTTGCATCGATGAAGTCGAGAAGGTTCTGAAGTCTTCATGAATTGAATCGCAGATGGCAAGGTCATGAGGCCAGAGGAGCGTTTCTTGCAATGCAATGATACCGTCGAAATTTTTGCAGAGCATGTTTAGGAGAGGAATGTTCCGCTTGAGGCCAAAAATATTCTAAGAGATTATGTTTAATGTATCCATGGCTACTCACGAAGATGGGAGATGAATGCGCTGATCATTTGGGTGGATGGGGGGTTATCCAGGGGGAGTGGGCAGTCACTCGCTGTTGGCGGTTGGCTGGCACTTGCGGTGGAAATGACCCTGGTTGGAGTGACAGTAAGTTCCCCTGGTGGTGGTTGGTCCCGGATTAGGTTATATCTTGAAACTAATATATTAGGACCGAAATTCTCGCCTTTAAGAACGTCGAGGTGTTGAAATAGGCAGGTAATCCTGTAAGCCACTTTATGTTTATTTCTACATGGGAGTTCGTGAGAGATAAGTGGGTCAGAGCCAGTGAGAAACTTGACTCTCTCCACTATGGCGTCTAGCGTCACCGATGAGCGCAGATTGTGAATTGCTACGTGACATCTCTTCTCAGGTGTCGGGCGAGGTGAAACTCGAATGTTGGGCTCCGGTCCAGCGGCCAAACGAGAGGATCTTCTCTTCTTTCTACTTGTTTGTATCTGCCAGCCGCTAGACCCCTCAAGATCACTCTCATCTGCATCTACGATGGGGGTTGGCGGGGAGAGATAGGGTGGGGAGGATCACAAGGGCTGGTAATCATCACCGGAGGTCTATCTTCCACCGGAGGCACTGGGGAGGGAGGGGAGGTTGGGGGACCAACTGTCTCCTCAGAACGGCCTACAGGTGAAGGGGGCACTTCCGTGTTGCTGGGAGGCAAGGGAAAACTGGATGCCGCATTCATAGGAGTTTGGTGGCTATCTGTGCAATTATCAATCGATCCCTGCACTCCTTTGATCGCATATATATATACAAATATATATATATATATATATATATATATATATATATATATATATATATATATATATATATATATATATGACTGGTAAAAATGTTCTGTAACAACAGAATTCCATCTAATAAAAGGAGCCCATAAAAAAAACACCAAATAGAGAAAAAAGTACTATATTTCAGAGACTGCTGTCTCCCTCTTCAGGTAGATGAATGAGAAAAGTTTACAGAAAAGGTGGTATTTATACCAAGAGGTCCATCCACAAACAAGCCATTTTAAGTCACCCCGCTGATAATCTTCCTTTAATCTTCTTAAGGGTTGGTTGAATGAAGACGTTGTCGATCGTGTCCGAAATCCATGCTCCTTTTGAGATGTTCATTACCTGCCTCTCTTTTATTAAGGCCGATTCCATCATTTGACTCTTGTACCGGCAGTTGCTGCTATAAATTACACGTGACAAATTCCAGTTTATTCTATGGTTATGTTCATTTATATGGTTGAAAATAGCCGAGTTCTGTTGTCCATACCTAACTGACCGTTTGTGTTGTATTAATCTCTGGGGAAGGGATTTACCTGTAAATCCGATGTAAGATTGGTCACAGTCCTGGCATGGGATTTCGTATACCCCAGAGTCCTTTGGAGATGTCTTTTGTTGGACGTTAATCAGGGATTTGGCTAAGGTGTTTGGGTAAGTAAATACAAAAGGGTTCGATTTTCCGAGGGGGTTGGTTATTCTCTTAATCGTGTCCAGGTGGGGAATTATTATTTTATTGTTGGGTGTATCTCTGGTCTTGTCTTTAGGGGGTCGGTAGAAAATTACGTTAGCTTTGTGAATTGCTTTCTCAATTATATGGTCAGGATATTTTAAAGACGAAAGTTGCTTGCGAATTAGTTCAAATTCTTTTTCCAGGAATTCTGGGGAACAAATTCGTAAGGCTCTTAAGAACAAGTTACTAGCTACACCTATTTTGATAGTAATGTCATGATAGCTAAAGTAGTGAATGTATGAAAGTGCGAACGTTGGTTTTCTGTATATGGTAAATTTGTATTCTGTCGTATCTCTGATTATTAAAACATGTTATAATAAGTAGATCCGACAAAGACGGCAAAATCGTAATAATGGACAAAGACTTCTACCTTGACAAAATTAACCAGCTCCTTAGCGACACAAACACATACGAAAAACTGACGAAAAATCCCCTCCAAAACGTTCCCACAGAATTTTTTCGGAAAGTAAGATTAATTGGCAAAGACAAAAAGAGTATTGAACTATTAGAGAAATTTAAAGTAATTAATCCTAAATTACCCTATTTTTATGGCCTTCCCAAAACTCACAAAGACAATCTTCCATTCAGACCCATCGTTTCATGTGCCGGTGCTTTCAATTACAAAATTTCTAAATGGTTAGCTAGTAACTTGTTCTTAAGAGCCTTACGAATTTGTTCCCCAGAATTCCTGGAAAAAGAATTTGAACTAATTCGCAAGCAACTTTCGTCTTTAAAATATCCTGACCATATAATTGAGAAAGCAATTCACAAAGCTAACGTAATTTTCTACCGACCCCCTAAAGACAAGACCAGAGATACACCCAACAATAAAATAATAATTCCCCACCTGGACACGATTAAGAGAATAACCAACCCCCTCGGAAAATCGAACCCTTTTGTATTTACTTACCCAAACACCTTAGCCAAATCCCTGATTAACGTCCAACAAAAGACATCTCCAAAGGACTCTGGGGTATACGAAATCCCATGCCAGGACTGTGACCAATCTTACATCGGATTTACAGGTAAATCCCTTCCCCAGAGATTAATACAACACAAACGGTCAGTTAGGTATGGACAACAGAACTCGGCTATTTTCAACCATATAAATGAACATAACCATAGAATAAACTGGAATTTGTCACGTGTAATTTATAGCAGCAACTGCCGGTACAAGAGTCAAATGATGGAATCGGCCTTAATAAAAGAGAGGCAGGTAATGAACATCTCAAAAGGAGCATGGATTTCGGACACGATCGACAACGTCTTCATTCAACCAACCCTTAAGAAGATTAAAGGAAGATTATCAGCGGGGGTGACTTAAAATGGCTTGTTTGTGGATGGACCTCTTGGTATAAATACCACCTTTTCTGTAAACTTTTCTCATTCATCTACCTGAAGAGGGAGACAGCAGTCTCTGAAATATAGTACTTTTTCTCTATTTTGGTGTTTTTATGGGCTCCTTTTATTAGATATATATATATATATATATATATATATATATATATATATATATATATATATATATATATATATATATATATATATATATATATATGCCTATTTCAGAAGAGTAGATAGAAGAAAGGTCATTAAATGCAGTCGCTAAAGTGTTAGATATAGTTTTGCAATTGCATGGTGGGATGACTTACATCAATAGATAACGAAGCTCTAATTTGGGATAAGGAATGGAAATTCTGAATCTAAGGACGAGGCTGAAAGTGAATGATGGATGAAAAGTGGAAACTGAATGGCACTGGGTAAGGTTAAGAGGTCAATGGGAGCCCAAAAGATGGAGCATGATTGTTTATATTGGTGGTCGAGATATAGTAGACATAAAGAACGATGGAGGTTGCTTCCTGGATTAATGACAGCATCAGGTACCTGTGATTACAATATATTTGTAAAAGAAGAGGAGTATTCAAACAAGGATTAGCTTTGCGTGCTTGAAAATATAATTAAACCACTTCTCATTAGTGGGTATGTTTGTTTGTATGGTGTGTTTACGTTACATGGAACCAGTGGTTATTCAGCAACGGGACCAACGACTTTACATGACTTTCGAACCACATCGAGAGTAAACTTCTATCAAAAGAAATATACATCTCTCACACCCCAATGGAATGCCAGAGAATCGAACTCCCGGCCACCGAGGTGGCAGGTCAAGACCATACCGATCACGCCACTAAGGCGCTCATGTGTGGATATGATGAGTGGATGTTGAATGAAAATGAAAGAAACTCAAATGTAGAAGAAGCTGTAGAGATGATATTTTTGAAAATGTAGAAAAGTGGTGGAGAAACGTTAAACAATGGCCATTCCCTAGGAATTCAATGGGAATTACCGACTGAGATGCAACTTATAATAAAAAACGAGAGACGCGGGCAAAGGGGAATACGGAAAAAATTTCACTAGAAATACTAGAATATTAAATTAGCCAAGTAAACCCAGACACGAAGATGGAAGTGACTGAAAAATAAGATAAAATAGATTAATCAGTAATGCAAACAAAAGGTAAGAAAATATAGAGGTGAAAATAGAGAGAAGAAAAATCTTTTGAAAAGGCAAAATCATGAGTAGCAGAAAAGCAAGGCGAGCCAATATAAGAAAACACAAGGAATAGGGAAAATAAGCCGGCATCCTTCAGTGCTCTCCCAGAAACTTTCCAATGTGTTATATATTTATCGAGAGCCAAGTAAGTTCTGAGACGGAATATGTGTCAGTGACAGATATTACAGGAATAACATTTCTGGCGCAAGAAATACACTTTTCACTGGGATCCGAGTTCCTGATGAGTAACAAAAATTCTGGCGACAGGCTTCTCTTATTCCAGGGTGATTTTAAATATTCCACTGGTATAAAGGTTAGTGTCGTGGCGTGCCACTCAGATGTCGCGGGTTCGCGTCTTCCCCAGGGCAATAAAATATCGCTGGCTCTGTATCATGATCAGTTACTGCTGCATCGTTGGGTCTGCGGTGGGAAGTTGAAACCAAGATTCTTCGGAAGCTTGAATTCCAAGTCAATGGCCCTTGTGTGTTTGTTCCATGTGAACAGATTTCATCTACTGAAATAATAATAATAATAATAATAATAATAATAATAATAATAATAAATAATAATAATAATAATAATAACTCTATAATTCCAACACGATGGTTTTTATCGTAAAATTTGTTTTCCTAACACTACCTTACTCGCCATTCTAAGGTTAATGCTGTGCGCGCGCGTCTTCAAATGTAGGCATCAAGGTGTGAGATCAACAAAATCTCATGAATATGATACTGCAGTGGTGATCTGGAAAAGGAGAGAGAAACTGCAGATACAAGTGAAGGATTACAGAAGTGTTTATAAAAGGATAAGGATTGGAATCCAGTAAGATGGAAAATGTTTGTTTATATAAATGGAAGGAGAATGAATCGAATGGCATTCGGGAATAGGTATGTCATATAGAAGGTAAAGAAGGTACCATAGCCAAGATCTCTGAATGATATGGAAAATATGAAAAATGTTCTCGGAAGTCAGTGTTAAGAGAACGGGATGGATTCTTGAGCCAGCTCTTACTTATGGGAATGCAACGTGAAAATTAAAATATGATAAAAAAAAAAAAAGGTTGAAGATGTCCAGATTTCTTTGCATGGTGTATGTAAAGTGAGATGAACTGAAAGGGTTAGGTTATTATGAAAATTAGAAAGAATGGTTGAAGGACTATTATGACAGAAAAGATGGATCATAGTGTTTTCCTTTCGTTATTTTGTCACGATGGACCACTGAACCATAATTAGAAAGTATGGACGGAAAATGCTTAAACAGAGAAGTTCTGGAATAGATGTACATTGATATCCAAGAAAGGACAGATAATAAGTAACATATGGGTAAAAGATCCGTGTATAGTAATGGATTTAACATCCTCCAGTTCCTTTTTTGTGCAAAAGAATGTTAAAGTCGCCACCGCTGTGGAGGGCATTCAAAAAGAAGGGTGACCCATTAAATCAGTATTTTGATATATAATTAGACATTTCTGTTATTTTAAATTCTGCACCCAACGCATTATACCTGATAGCTTATTGTTCAATAATACTTACGCTTGCATATATACTTGCACACACACACACACACACACACACACACACACACACACACACACACATATATATATATATATATATATATATATATATATATATATATATATATATATATATATATATATATATATATATATATCGATATATATAGTATATATGTGTGTGTGTGTGTATGTATAACTGAATCACGAAAGTTTGGTACGTGATAAATCCATAAATAAAGGTATAAGCCACGAAGGAAAAATAAACAATGGAGTGTCTGCAAGATCTTTCGACTGAACGTCCTTTACTCAGCAGACAGTGGATGTTCAGTCGAAAGATCTTGCAGATACTCCGTTGTTAATTATTCCTTCGTGGCTTATACCTTTATATATATATATATATATATATATATATATATATATATATATATATATATATATATATATATATATATATATATATATATATCGAGCTACAAATGTCCTTTAATATCTAATTCGCTCTACCTTGGAATTAATATATTTTCATATATGTTTAACCGAAGGGGAATTTTTAAGGCGATAAGAGATTTGCCGGTTCACGGGCGCGAACCATTGACACCTTCAAATCCAAGACGACAGTGAAGCCTTAACTCACCCCGCCACTGCAAGAGGATATAAGATTATGTCGCCTCCCACCTAAAATACCTGTCCCTCTCAGGTATTCGTAGTTTTGGAGAATGCATTAAACCCCCTAGTCCTCGGTAGCGTTGTAGTGCTTTTGTCAGCACATGCCATTATATAAGTCATATCACATTACAGTGATTCATATACATATATCGAGCTACAAATGTCCTTTAATATCTAATTCGCTCTACATCGGAATTAATAGGCTTCACTGTCGTCCTGGATTTGAAGGTGTCGATGGTTCTCGCCCGTGAACAGGGCAAATCTCTTATCGCCTAAAAAATTCCCCTTCGGTTAAACATATATGAAAATATATTAATTCCGAGGTAGAGAGATCAGCAGCAGAGATCGTCAGAGAGAGATAAGAGAAGAAGGAACCAACGAAGGATCAGAGAGGAAAAGTCCCGCTAGAAGAGGAAGTTTTGGGTCGAATTCCCCCTGGGTCAAAGTCGGCATCAGGAGTGGATGACTGAGGCATTTCGACGTAGAGCAAAACTTCAGAGAAGAAACGTTCTGCAAGAGGTTTAGAGACGTTCCTGCCCTTCGAGTATCAAGAATAGACATTATTTTCTGCAAGAAGACGTCTGCAATCGCAGTTCTCCTTTTGTGAAGCCATCGCTTCGAGTCGCAAAACTGGCCAGCAAGTATTTGAATTACCTCACTGTTCCCCCAGTTCATGCAGTGCAAGATTTTCCCTTTTTTATGTAAATAGGAGACACCATTCTGCATTTATCTTTGTTAGTATGCTTGTAAATAAACCTTTGTTGTGTTAGTGTTTCTTTCTATATTCGTATCCCCAGTTTCAACTGTTGGTGTTGAATTTTTTTGTTTATTTCATATCGAACCTGGAGCGGACCTCTCTCTCGGTTCATAACATTGAGGCGACCTTGCTTAGAATAGCACTAACAGTTTGAAACAGGGAGAATATAGAAAGAACCAGAATGAGTGATATGGTGAAAGAGTTTATTGAGTCGGGTAAGCTTCTAGGGTATGGGGGGGGGGAGGGATTGATCTCCTTGAGTATGTTGAAAAGAAAGAAAGAGAAAAGTATGAGAGAGATGAAAGAGCGGCTGAGAGAGAAGTAATGAAAATGCAGCAAGAGAGAGAAGCAATGAAAATGCAGCAAGAGAGAGAAGCAATGAAAATGCAGCAAGAGAGAGAAGCGATGAAAATGCAGCAAGAGTGAGAAGTAATGAAAATGCAGCAAGAGAAAAAAATGTTGGTAATGCAGCAGGAAGAAAGAGAGAAAGAACGTATGCATGAGTTGGAAATTGTTCGGTTAAGGGAAAGTACACGTAACACTCGGACAGGCGAGAACGAAAACGAAGCTGACAGGTTAGGTATGAGTGCAGTGCTGAAATTAGTACCAAAGTTTGATGAGGAAGATGTAACGAAATATTTCATGTGTTTTGAGAAGTTAATGGAAAGAGTAGGTTCTCCTAAAGAAACGCGGACTTTATATTTGCAGTCAGTTTTGAGTGGAGGGCGCTTACTGTGTATAGTTGCGTGTCTAAGGAGGAATGTGATAATTATGATATAGTGAAAGAAACAATTCTTAGCACGTATAGGTTAGTACCAGAGGCGTACCGTAAGAAATTTAGAAATTTGAGAAAGGATGAAAATATTACGTATGTAGAATAAGGTAAAAAGTTAGAAAGGCTGTTTTTTGATTGGTTAACTTCTGCTAAAGTTGATGATTTTGATAGTTTGAAGAACTTAGTGTTGTTAGAAAACTTCAAAGATAACGTATCTTTTGCAGGACCAACTAGGCTAGCTGACGAATATAGCCTAACTCATAATTTGAGTGTTAGTAAGAAACGAAATGATCCTTCGTCTGGTAGAGTACAAAACAGTGAAGGTTTCAGTTCTAGTAATAGCAATGCGAGTAAAAGTGACTATTCCTGTTATACATGTGGAAAACCAGGTCATACGTCTAAAGTTTGTAAGAGTAAAATGGCATCTAGTGGCTCAGAATTAACTTGTTTCCGATGTAATGGGAAAGGGCATTTAGCGAGAAATTGTGCCGTAGAAAGGAAGGACGGCAAGAAACCAGTGTCTCTAGTTAACCTTTCGTCATGTAGGAATGATGTGATGAGAGAAACTAGAAAATTTTTTGGTGAATTTCTGTCAGAAGGCGTAGTTTCCTCTCTTGGAGGAGTAGATTCGAGAGAGGTGGTCTTGCTTCGAGACACAGGAGCTGCTGTCTCACTGATTAGGAGAGAGAGTGTGCCAAACAGGGCAGAAATCAACATGGAAGAAAAAGTAATGTTAGGTGGATTTCCTAAGACTTGTGTTCTTTGTCCTTTGTTGAAGTTAAATTTAGAAAGTCAGGTAGTGTCAGGAGAAGTGAAACTTGAAGTTGTCAACATTTTGCCCGTTGATGGCGTTGACATTATTGTCGGTAATGACTTAGCTTTATCCAAGAATGTGAATCCTGTTGTGAGGGATATTCCAGTGCCTGAAATGGTAGTAACTAGGTCGGGTTTAGATACAGACATAGACTATGGTCATAATTTGTTCGTGGATTCGAACGAGTGTGAGTTCGTGGATTTGAACAAGAGCAAGTTCGTGGATTCGAATGAGAGTAAGTTCGATGATTCGAACGTGAGTAAGTTCGTAAATTCAAACGAGAGTGATAGAGGTGGCGAGGTTGATCTTGGCATGAGTGTGGCTGAGAAACCTAACTCTATCATTGACAGTGATAGCCAAACGGAAGGTGTAGCTGTCGAAAGTAACGTAGTAAATGTACCGGTATCTAGTACTTGTTACACGGATGAATTAGGCAATAACGTTTTGAATAAGGATGAGCTAGTCAAGTTGCAGAGAGAGGATAAGACACTAACCCAAATTTTTTAGTGTGATCTGGTTTAAAGGACGAAGTTTTGTGTCATTATATTCGACCTAAGTCAGGTAGTAAAGGGGAAATCACCGAACAATTAGTGGTTCCTAGGAAGCTTTGTGAACTAGTTTTGAAGTTAGCACACGATGAGCAAGGACATTTGGGAGTAAATAAAACTTTCAAGTGTATTAGTAGGGCGTACTTTTGGCCTAAAATGAAAAATGATGTAAAGAGGTATGTTTTAAACTGTCATGAATGCCAAATTCCCGGGAAACCGAATCAAGTAATCCCCAGAGCTCCATTGTGTAATATTCCTTTGGTCGGCGAACCTTTTGAGAATGTAGTTATCGATATGGTTGGACCTTTGCCTAGAAGTAAGGGAGGGAATATATATCTGTTGACAATCATTGATAGACTAACTCGCTATCCCGAGGCGGTATCCATAAGAAGAGGTAACGCGAGGATCGTAGTTAAACGATTGTTAAATTATTTTTCTAAGTTTGGTCTGTCTCGTACTATACAGAGTGATGATGGTAGTAAATAAATTTGTATCCAAATATTTCAAGGATAGAAGGAAAGAGTTAGGCATCAAACTCGTAACTTCCACACCTTATCATCCCGAATCACAAGGCATTGTGGAGAGATTTCATCAAACGTTAAAGAGTTGCTTATGGAAATTGTTTATGAACTTCGAACACGACTGGGAAGAAAGGTTACCATTCGTTCTGTTAGCTTTAAGGTTAGCACCGAACGACACTAAAGGATTTAGTCCTTGTGAGCATGTTTTCAGTCACATCGCTAAAGGTCCTTTGGAAATGTTAAAATGTAACTTAATGAATTAAGAAGGACTACACCATTAATCTAGAGTATTATAAAAACAGTTTAAGAGATGCTTGGCAACTAGCAAAGGAGAACGAGAGGGAGAGTCAAGGGGAAACTAAACAGAAACATGATCTTAGAGCGAGAGAGAGACATCTCTGTGTAGGAGATGAAGTTTTAGTATTAGTCCAGAAAGAAGGTCCCTCTTTATCTTATAAGTTCGAAGGTCTTTTTTCAATTTTAGAGAAGAGGGGGAATCTGAATTATTTAATAGATATGGGTAAACGTAGAGCAAAGTGGCTGCATGTAAATTTGCTCAAGAAATATAACGATCGCCCCATGCCTGTAGTAACGGTGTCCCAGAAAGAAATTAGTTTTGAGAAAAACTCCGAGGTGCTTAAGAATTTCGAAGTTTTTAATCAGGGTTTAGAAGAAGAAAAGGAGAGAGAAGTACATAATGTTTTAGTGAATTATCCTGAAACTATTAGTGACAAACTAGGCCTAACCAATGTTTTAGAACATGATATTGAGTTGCAGGTCACAAAACACATTAGGCAAAGTCCATATCGTCTGAACCCAGAAAAGGCAGAATCTGTGAAGAAGGAAATTAGTTACATGCTAGATAATGATTTGATAGTACCTAGCGAGAATGAATGGAGTTCCCCGGTAGTTCTGGTGAAAAAGGAAGATGGATCAGATAGATTGTGCATTGATTTCCGGAAGGTAAACAGTGTAACGAAGCAAAGTAATTTTCCTTTACCCAGGATTGATGATTGCTTAGATAGAATCGGAAATTCCAAGTTCATCTCGAAGCTTGATTTGGCTATAGGTTATTGGCAAGTACCATTAAGTGAATGAGCCCGGAAAATTTCCGCCTTTATAACACTATTTGGTAGTTTCGAGCCCAAAGTTATGTCTTTTGGCTTGAAGAACGCAGCCAGTACCTTCCAAAGGTTAATGAATAAAGTTTTAGATGGCATCAACAACTGTGTCGTGTACTTAGATGATCTTGTGATATTTTCAGAGACTTGGGAGGATCATGTAAAAGACTTTGGCAAGAGTCTTAGAGGCCCTTACCAAAGCGAATCTCGTTTTTAATCTAAGGAAATGTGAATTTGGGAAAGCCTCTATTACTTATCTAGGACATAAGGTAGGTCTTGGTAAAATCTGTCCTAAGGATCGGAACATAGAAGTTATCGTGAATTTCCCAATCCCAACAACTAAAAAACAGGCCATGAGATTTCTCAGAATGGTTTCGTATTTCCGTAGATTCGTACCAAATTTCTCGGAAATAAGCGCTCCCATAATTAATCAGTTTAAGAAGGGACGCAGTTTTGTATTTGATGTTGCGTGTGTGGAAGCCTTCAACAACTTAAAGGCTATAATGATTCACGAGCCAGTTCTATTATTACCCGATTTTGGTAAGGAATTTAATTTAGCGATCGATGCCAGTGATATTGGCGTAGGAGGGGTTTTATTACAAGAAGTGAATGGAATGAAACTCCCAGTTGCCTATTATTCAAAGAAACTGAATAAAGCGCAACAGAACTATTCCACTATTGAAAAGGAATTGTTTGGTTTAGTTACGGCCTTGCAACACTTTGAGATTTACGCACATAGTAGTTCTGTTTAAACTGTGTATACTGATCATAATCCGTTACTTTATTTGGAGAGGTTTAAGAACAAGAATAAACGTCAAATGCGTTGAAGTTTAGAATTACAAGACTATAACCTGAAGATAGTTCACATAAGGAGAAAGAATAATATATTAGCTGATAGCCTCTCTAGAGATTTCTCAGAATGAGTAGCGTAGTGATCGTTTTCTGTTTTCGCACGAGTGAGTGTGTGAGTGGAGAAGCGTGCGTGTTTAACTGGATTAAAGCTTTATACAGAATTGTTCCCCTACTGTTTAATTCTTATTTCTCTAGGAAAAATAAAATCAGTTGATTTCATGGGGGGGGGGAACATGTAATGGTAATCGCTTTATAGCAAAGAATTGCGTGTTAAAGGAAAGGAAAACGCATCTTCGAGAAGTTCTGCAGTACGGATGCTTTCGCGCGTGTGTTGAAAGCGCCTGTTTTCATGATGGTTCTAGAATCGGCAGGAGTTTTGCGGAACTTGACAGGCGCCGACGTGACGTGAGAAACGCCGCGATTTCTGATGCAATACTTCGTCTAGATTCTTCTTAGAAGTTTCGGTAATCTCGGGAGTCTGTGACGTACACCATAGGCCCCGCCCCAGAATGCCATATAAATACGACAGACGAAGTAGGAGAAGGCAGATCATCAGTTAGTCACAGAGTAAGAGAGATCATCAGTTAGTCACAGAGTAAGAGATCATCAGTAAGAGCCACAGATCAGATTATCAGTGAGAGATCAGCAGCAGAGATCGTCAGAGAGAGATAAGAGAAGAAGGAACCAACGAAGGATCAGAGAAGAAAAGTCGCTCAAGAGAGTTTGGTCGAATTCTGGTCAAGTCATCGTCAGGAGTGGACGACCGAGGCATTTCAACGTAGAGCAAAACTTCAGAGAAGAAACGTTCTGCAAGAGGTTTAGAGAAGTTCCTGCCCTTCGAGTATCAAGAATAGACATTATTTTCTGCAATATGAAGTCAAGAAGACGTCTGCAATCGCAGTTCTCCTTTTGTGAAGCCATCGCTTCGAGTCGCAAAACTGGCCAGCAAGTATTTAAATTACCTCACTGTTCCCCCAGTTCATGCAGTGTAAGATTTTACCCTTTTTATGAAAATAGGAGACACCATTCTGCATTTGTCTTTGTTAGTAAGCTTGTAAATAAACCTTTGTTGTGTTAGTGTTTCTTTCTATATTCGTATCCCCAGTTTCAACTGTTGGTATTGAATTTTTTTTATTTCATATCGAACCTGGAGCGGAACTCTCTCTCGGGCCGTAACAACCGGGTACAAATGAAATACTACCGAAAGACGAAAGAAATCGAGAAGAGAGAGGGAGAGGGAATTCCGAGGGGTTCTGAAGGCCACCATCAGACTTGGTGTCAATCCTTTAATGGCCCAACAAGATTTGGTGGATATAAGGGAAGGTCGTATCTCTTGGAATAATTCACCAAATGGACCCGATATTCTCATTAGTAATCATTCGCAAAAGAAACATACAATATATTCTTCATGAGTGTGCAGTATTTTAGAGATATTGCTCACCCACTTTGTTTTAATGAAAAGTGTTTTACGATTTATTTTATGATTTTTTTTATATTTTTAATATATCCACCAAACGGGACTCTTTTGGCCTCCTACAAATTTACTTGTTTTATGTAAATTCTGTCTTTTTATAATGTATCGGATTTATAATACTTTACCACTTGTTCAAATGGCCAGAAATACTCAAGTGATGCAAAGCTCTATTTTAACACTATTTTTATATGTTAAGCAATCCTACTTTCGTATTTTTTCTTCTAAAATGTATTTCAGACAGATTACGCTAATTTCTTGCCCGTTATCTTAACCCTGTTAGCAAGCTTATTTGATTTGATTGCTTTACAGTTGGGGGCCATGTCTTTTTATTATTATTACTAATATTCGTATCTCCCTAATTTACAATATTCTCTATACTCTTCTTTATCAGTGAGACAACATTTATTATTGCCTTTTACGTTGTTTTAACTCACCGAATTACATTTTCATCCTTTGCATGAAGTCTGGTGGCTGCGGTATGATTTTTAGTCATTAAAACTTAAACGATATAAAAACTATGCGCAATATAGAGCAATTTCATTAAGAAACTATTCGAGTTTTGTCCTATACTTGCAAATCCTATGAGAAAGAGTGTATATCACATCATTGAAAGAGTGAGAAATGAACTGCATGAAGAAATGTTAAAATGAATTTAAAAAAAAATTCAAAACATTATTGGCTTTAGAGGAGCTAAAGATAAAATAAAGAATCAAAACCTTTGCATGATTTACAAAAAAGAAAAAAAAACTTTCTAAGCTGTTTACAATTCAAAGTTGCTTGAAAGCGTTGCATGTTGAAAGAGCGTATCTCATCCAAATGTAAAACCACGGGCGATGCGCCCAACTCAATAGTCTGTGGTTCAGGCGATTTTTCCTGTGCTTAGTCTTCTCTGAATCTTTAGCTCCAGACCATTGTGCCCAATGCCTTTGATCTCCCTGTATTGGGGAGCTGAGCTAGCCAATGACTATGAGGGCGGTAAAAACTGTTTCATAAAATGATGACAATATTAGAAATATCTTATTCTTAACACTGAAGCTGCAATTGTTCAACAAAGTATAAAGTGATATTATTTGTTGATTTTTCTCTATTTCATGCACGGGCCTTTAATTATTATTATTATTATTATTATTATTATTATTATTATTATTATTATTATTATTATTATTATTATTATTATCATTTCTTCACATCACTGATTTGTGAAACATGCTCCAATCAGACTTCAGACGCTTTTTATTTATCTAATTTTTTATTTCGCCCTATCCCCTCGCTTTATATATTGCTCCTCTGCTTCTAGTTTGGCTATTTTCCTCTTATTTTAGAAACTTTCCAACTACCGAATTCTCAATTGCTTGGAGGCGAAGAAAACTTTGGAGAAAACAAACTTCAGGAATTAGTTTCCCCCAAATTAGGTTTCACTTACAAATTAGATTTATAATCTCTCTCTCTCTCTCTCTCTCTCTCTCTCTCTCTCTCTCTCTCTCTCTCTCTCTCTGTCTATATGCATATTTGTGTTAAAATCTACAGGGGACCTGTAAACTATTTCTTATTCAGAAAGCAGGTAACGTAAACTTTTACATACACGCCGTAGCAAATAATAGTTTTTATATAATTCAGTCGAGTTTCTGTTTCACCAGTTATTCAATTTCCATTTGTACATGTCTTTCAGTCTTTATTTATGCTCAACTAGTACAGACTGAATAATTCAATGTTCCATTGTGCAACACACTCGCCGTGTCATAGACCTAGAAACCTAGAGAGAGAGTTCGTCGGCAAATTGTTGCGAATAGTTCAAAGACAAAAGAACCAGAAGAGGGGATTACAGTCGAATCCACAGCCACCTCCACTACCCCCCCCCCCCCCCCCCCCCCCCCCCCCCCCCCCCCCCCCCCCCCCAAAAAAAAAAAGGGCAGTGCAAACAAACTTCTTCCATTCAGCAGCCATCTATCTTTCCCTAAGGGTCAAATGATAATAATAAATCTTCATGCTATGACTTTGTATTTGAGCATGATCTTTCCCACCGTTATCCCTACATTAAAGGGTCGGGAGCCTGATGCGCCTTCTCCTCCACTGCTTTCTATCAAAGGCATCATCCTCCACCAAACCTCTTCTCTCCATATCTTCTTTCACTTTATCTCGCCATCTAATTCTCTGTCTCCCTTTCGATCTTCTTGCTCTAACAGGTTCCTCCCAAGCCCTCTTCACTCCCTCCTCGCCATCCATCCTTACCACAGACCCACACCATCTCAATCGTGACTCTCTTATCACCTTTGAAATCTTTACTAAGCCTGCTCTTCTTATTTCATAATTTGAGCATGATCAGCTCTTAGTATTTCTAAAACATTACTTTTGCTTTACGTTTGCCATTATCAGTATGAATTTCTTTCAGTTTAAAATGACATATTCATTTATTTATACATAATCGTCCCAGAATATCACCAAAACTATCCAGAAGAATGTATGAGTTTTATTATGGAAAATAGATTAATAAAAAATGCTCCACTTTTATTTTAACTTCCATTGATAATCTCTCATTTGCGTGTTACCGCCATTAAAGATTCATTTTTGCTCTGTATTCCATTCTGTTTTACGTCCAGTTTTTTTTCCCCAAAACTACATTTCGCCTACTAATCGGTCCGTGATTTCATTTTACCTACGTAAACGCATCCTGATAACGAATAGGCATTAAGATGTTGATAAAAACTGTATGTTTCTCGCATATTTATTTATAAGGTGATTACCATCACTTGATATCTACGTAATAACTATATCATTTATTTACTGAATATTATCTAAGAGATTTTTAGGTCTGCCATTTCTACAATTTCGTGAAAAGCGTTTTTTTTTTCAGTACTACAATAGATATGTTAACAAACAATTAGAATCATCTTACCCTACGCCCCCCCAAAAAAGGCATAAATATTTCCAATTTGCCTCTATATAACCTAAGCCTTCATTAGCAGGAAACCACGGTTCATTTCTCTTAGGGGCAAGGTCTCGTTTCACCGTCATTTCATTTGGAAATAAAACGATCAAAGGAACAATTTCGTTCTGTATTAACTGCATTTCGATAGTTTGTGTATGGAAAACAACCAGGAGAGCAGACAGTGGTCTTTAGTGGCCAAGATGAGAGAGATTGAGAGAGAGAATACAAGTGCATTCAAGCTGGGCTATTTAAGAATTTCTGACACATTACATAATTTCTAGTTATATTAAATTTGCGAAAATTCTTTATGACTTTTCTGTCATCAATGTCCAATAATGATGTTTATCTGACTCGCAAATTTCCTGTTGTTAAACCGAATGGCAGAGAGTGTAAAATATTATATCCAGCACAGTCCTTGAAACTGCGCTCTTAGTCTCCAATAAAAATGGAGAATGTCGCATTTGATTTGTTCCGACAGTCAGTTACTTTACTTCCCTCTTATTGTATTTAAGTGATTAAGACTTGATATTTTACCCAGATGGAGCTTATTTGAAACCATTTTCGTATTGTAAAGAAAGATCTTTGATGATGTCGCAACTTTAATACTATTTTCTCAACAATTTAATAAGAAATTATTTGACTCTCTCTCTCTCTCTCTCTCTCTCTCTCTCTCTCTCTCTCTCTCTCTCTCTCTCTCTCTCTCTCTCTCTCATAGGGTAGCACGTTTACGATACGAATAAAATGTAGAATAATAGATTTTTTCAGTTGAGTGTCAAAAAAGTTTTACCACACGAAGATAAATATCAGAAAAAAAAGTGTGCCATCTTCATTCGTGAAACTGAACGGTTGACTTTATCCCATGGGTCACGATTTCTACCCTTTTGTTGTGAATCTTACCAAAGCGTGAACTGTGTCGAGAGAAAAGTAGATTTTCTGCGTGTTCTTCAAGTAAAGATAGCATTACTTTCGTGTTCCCTTGCGAAAGCAACCAACACGGTCAATGAAAGAATGATCTCTATAAGGAACTATGTCAATTAAATCGCTCCCCAGGCGGTAAATATGGAAATCCTTAGAAGCCTAGATAAAGGCTTGAAATTTTATTATTAGAAGCTACTGACGAAGTCTCTTTTAAAGGAAACGATAAAATAACGTGAACAATGCAAGTTCGAAATGACAATAAGTTATTCTTTTAAATTCTTAAACTAATATGAACATGCTACAAAATTTATGCAGAATGAAATCATAAGGATGGACAAATTTAGTATGAAAAGACAGAGAGGTTTCAACAACTAGATGTGAAATATCCATTTTGGCAAAGTTTTGAAGCAGCTGGGAGTGGGGCGATATGAATAATCATAAGTTGAGCAATTTTATTAAGAAAGAATGTAACTGTAGGAAATATGAAAAATTAACATTAGCAATAAACATATGACTAAAACTAAACTGTAATGAATGATACAATCATGAAAGTAAAGGTTTCCAGTGCTTTGCCATTCCGACCTTATAACAATTGTTTTAGCAATAGGAATAAAAGAGTAGAATTCACTCTCACCAAACTTTAAACAAATAAGATGTCACTTTCCTCAGAGCACTTTTGTGTGCTTAAATAATATTTCGGTCTTTTTCCCATAGGATAAGAGCTACTTGTTTAGCAACATCCCCATATATTTTTCACGCTATTCTGAACTTACTTTACCCACAAGCTAGATTATCTATTGAATGTATGCCTATTGGAAAACCACAAATAACCATCCCACGTTTTGGACAATGAATTCTTGAAATAACACAAGAGCAAAGCAAAAACGTTTGATGAACATTTATTTAATGGCCAAATATAATCTTAAAGCTCCAATTTAGGATAAGTTATAAAAGTAATGCTGCACAAAAAAATATGATGTTTCTAAACTCCAATTAAATAACTTTTCAGTATATATTCCTGACAGGAGGAAATATCCGCGTTCAAACTAACATTGTGTTAGATTAATTTCTCTTTGAAGCTTTGCAATGTACAAGTTGCTAAGACATCTGCCTTTGCTGTCAGTTCTTGGAAGAAAAATAAAGGAGGCCGCGTATCTGCCTGTGGTTGAAGTAAGTTTCTGACGGACCAATCAGCAACGAGGGGGACGGAGTCAACGGCTTACCTACCCAAAAGGAAATTTTCTTAAGGGATTCTATACAAAAGCAACTGTGTTTATCTCTCAATGTGCAATGATTCAAATCTATTTTATTCTAAATCGATTACTATATTTTTTTATCTTTGAATATAATAGGAAAAAAATATAGTTAATATGCTGGAATATTATCTATGACTGATGGAAAATTGCCATTATTTTCTTAGTGTTATTTTCCAATAATTGAAGTTAATGTTTTGACTTTTACCAAATATTATCAATAAATTATATGTAAATTACTGCATTTTTTCTCATTCATCTTACTGTTCGCGCCATAATTCGCCTGCGTCACTATGAACAGAAACCAGATTTCGTTGATTATTATGACTAGCACAATATATCACAATAAATAATGCATATATGAGTGTTAACATGGATAATTTGTTTAATATTGTCTCATTTACAATGATACATATAAGCCCAATTCATGTGATTTCTTAATATCCTAACATCCTACGGATGTACTGAGTGAACATATAATACTTAGAAAAGTGAGATTAGTAATCTTATTGCTTTCCATGATGCTGGAAGGAAATATTTACCTGTTGGGATTTTTTAAACTAGAATAAAACCTATATACCATCCAGTGTTTCCTCGCCTCCCAGCAACACGGAAGTCCCCTCATCACCTATAGACCGTTCTGAGGGGACTGTTGGTCTCCCAACCTCTTCTCCCTCCCAAGTGCCTCAGGTGGAAGATTGATCTCCGGTGTTGATTACCAGCCCTCGTGATCCTCTCCACCCTATCTCTCCCATCGTAGATGCAGATGGGAGTGATCATGAGGGGTCTGGCGGCTGGCAGATACAAACAAGCAGAAAGAAGAGATGAACCTCTCGTTTGGCCGCTGGACCGAGCCCAACATTCGTGTTTCACCTCGCCTGACACCTGAGAAAAGGTCATGTAGTAATTCACAATCTGCGCTCATCGGTGACGCTAGACGCCATAGTGGAGAGAGTCAAGTTTCTCACTGGCTCTGACCCACTCATCTCTAACGAACTCCCATGCAGAAATAAACATAAAGTGGCTTACAGGATTACCTGCATATTTCAAAACCTCGACGTTCTTAAAGGCGAGAATTTCGGTCCTAATATATTAGTTTCAAGATATAACCTAATCCGGGACCAACACCCCCCCCCAGGGGAACTTACTGACACCCCAACCAGGGTCATTCCACCGCAAGTGCCAGCCAACCCCTTACAGTGAGTGACTGCCCACTCCCCCTGGCTAACCCCCCATCCACCCAAATGATCAGCACAATCATCTCCCATCTTCGTGAGTAGCCGTGGATACATTAAACATAATCCCTTGGAATATTTTTGGCCTCAAGTGGAACATTCCTCTCCTAAACATGTTCTGCAAAAACTTCAATGGCATCATTGCATTGCAAGAAACCCTCCTCTGGCCGCATGACCTTGTCATCTGCGATTCAATTCATGAAGACTTTAGAACTTTCTCGACTTCATCGATGCAAGTTGCAGATTAAATCATAGCCGGTCGCCCGAAAGGGGGCCTTTCTTTCCTGTGGCACAAATTGTTAAACAATATGACAAAGATGATGACCTACAGGAGTGACAGATTGCTGGGACTTCAAGTGACAGTAGGGAACTCTAAAATCCTAATAATTAATGTTTATACGCCATGGGAAAATAACAATAATTTTGATCATTACTGCATGACCCTAGGGTAGTTACACAGTATTATTCATGATTCTCCTGCTGATCATATTTATATAATGGGGGACGTTAATTCTCACCCCACAAAAAACAATTTTATAATGAACTTACTCGCTTCTGTCAAAATCATGCTCTCCAAATTAGCGATGTAATGCTCCTCCCTCCCTCCTCCTATTCATATGTACATAATAGAGCGGACGCAATTACAACCTCCTGGCTGGACCACTGCATCACATCTCCATAAATTCATGATTCTATTATGACCTGCAATATTCGCTACGATCTTGCAACGGGCTACCATCACATCCCATTACAGATGTCATTCAGTACTCCATCCCTCCCTACCGTGAACCCCCGAACTGACCGCCCACGAGCGGTAAACTTGGATTTTAAAAAACAACAGAAGACCAGATACTTTAGGGCGACTACAGAAATCAGGTTGCGGTCAATAGTTCAACCCGCAGACGCCTTACTTTGTACGAACACAAATTGTAGAAATGACCACCACAGGATGGTTAAAGATCTGTATACATACTCACGAAAAATGTTTTTACTGTGGGGGCAAAATGGTAGCCCAAGGGAAGGACACACTGCATTACTAATGAGGCAGGCGAGGGCGCAGTTCAAACTTGCTTTTAAGCACTGCAGGTTAAATGAAAAACAACTAGAGCCGATGCAATGTCTAGAAACTTTGTAAAGATATCAAGTCTTTAAATCCCAAAACTAAAAAGCTGTCACAGAGAGTACGGGAAGCAGTCGGAGACGAAGCTATCACAAGTATGGGGGTGATCACTTCAACAATATCCTGAATTGCATAAATGATCAAGATTCCCAAAGGGATGTAGATAACCTCCTTAATGACAACATTCAATTTCATTTTGCAGACAGTATTACGCCAGGTAACATCAGCGATGCCATAAACAGCCTACCTAATAATAAATCGCCCGGCTGTGATGGTTTTCCCGCAGTGGCTTTCAAATTCTGCCATCCGATAATTTACATTGTGCTAGCTGCCCTATTTAATGCGGACATATTTCACCAGTTCCTTCCAGACTCCCTACTGTTAGTTCACTTGATACCATTAATCAAAAACAAGCTAAAGGATGCAGGTGACCCTGGCAATTACCGGCCGATTGCAATAACAACGATCGCATCGAAGATACTTGAGTCGGCTCTTCTAGTGAGACTTCTCCCCTTTCTACACACCACTGACAACCAGTTCTGGTTTAAAGCAAACCACTCAACCGACACCTGCATCTACATACTGAAAGAATTGCTGAACTACTACCTATCATCAGCCTCTCCTGTTTTCCTTTGTTTTGTAGATGTGAGAAAAGCATTTGACAGAGTAAACTACCTGAAGCTGCATAAAAGGGGCACACCCCTATATCTAATTGGCATTTTACATTGCTGGTTCTCCACACAGAAATTCTGTGTCAAATGGGGTAAGATATTATCGTACACATTTGGCTCCTTAAACGCATGTATTTTGTATGTTCCATGTATATGGCCCTGAGCTGAAATAAAATATATTATTATTATTATTATATTATTATTATTATTATTATTATTATTATTATTATCAATAAATACCTCACTGATCTGGCTCTTAATTGTATTATTTTGTATTTATGCAGACATTTATATATCAGTTCAAGTTGCACGGCCTTCGCCGCAGGATGACAACCTTCATGCTTGACAACAAGTTCAACATATATGCAATATGCTTACAATATTTTGTAAACAGAATAAAACCCAAATGGCCTCAACTTGAATATTAAGACGTCATTGATCATTCTCTATATTGTATTCTAAATTAATGTTTAAAATACAGCTCATGTTGCATGGCCTCAGCGGCAGGATGGCAATGCTCATGCTTACAATTCTCTTCTCAAATTTCAAAATATTTTCTAATTTCAAAATATTATTAAATGGACAATAAATAAAAAAAAAAAAAACATTTTCCCTAATACGTTATTATCACTTTGTTGAATATATTAAAGATTTATTCGGTGTATCATAATTATATCATAAGTTTATTTCTAAAAACAAGTCTTCAAATAACAATTTGCTAATAGGTTTGGGATATAGTCAGTGATACTCAACTTAGCCTGTCTGTTGGCGAACGATATTCAGATGTTTATAATATTATAAAACTATTCAAAGTACTATTTTTTTCTTTCATTGACCTCCTCATTTCCTCATTAATGCCAACCTAAGTTCACATCACCCAAAAACACGACAGTAACTGAATAATATACAAAACAACGGGGTAGGGAGACTAATCCCCATTACAAACAAAAGGGGCCATTAATGTTTTGAGTGGATAGCAGGGTTGGATAAGCCCCGCCCACTCTCTCCGATTCTTACTTCACATCCAGTACACGTTAGGGTCCTCTATGCGGTCTCTATATATCCATCATCCTAGCATTCATTGCTATATAAGTAAATGTTTACTTATCATTCCATCTTTCCCAAACATGAATATGTTGCCTTGAGCATTTCACATGCATCTAATACAGGGGTGCTCAAAGTAGTCGATATCGACCCCCAAGGGTCAATAGGACCAGAGGTCGATGAATAGTCAGGGGGTCAAAAAGGGGTCGATGAATAACTAACGGGTCGGCGAATTAAGTTTTCTTACTAGGTGTTACATTTGTATCATACTGCATGTCAAGTACTAAACTAATAATTCTCACATAGGTTTTGACATCAGTGTTTTTTTTTTTCTTTTCTTTTCTTGAATTACTAAATGCTAGTCTAGGGGGTCGATAGAAAAATTAAAACTTCATTATGGGGTCGAGGAGTTAAGGAGTTTGAGAACCCCTGATCTAATGTCTTTGCAAAAGGACCGCATGATTTCCGTGCTGAGCATCTAGAAAGCACAAGGCTTTCCTTTAACTAGACATCACAGGCAGCTTCATGATTTGCAGCGATTCTCAGTGCCATGAAATTGTATATGCATACAATAATATTGTTCTGCACGAAAGCAGGTGGCTCTGCCGTGAGTACTAGTCATAAATACTACCGGACGCCATCAATACGCGATGTTCAATCGTGTGGAAGCAATCCCTTTTCCTCTTCTTCTTCTTCTTCTTCTTCTCAAGAAGCTTCACATCTGACCAAGACAGCACGTTTCCCTCAGTGTTGTCTTGATATTTATTTCCTCTTGTATTTTTTCAGACGCGACATTTTTCTATGTCTCTAGTGATTCGTAAGTCCTTATACCAATAAGCTGATCATTTTGAGCATCACCGTCTGTCGCTTTATAGTGGTCAAATCATAAACATGCTTGCCATGGACATTGTCTGTCCGCCCTCAGATCTTAAAAACTAATGAGGCAAAAGGGCAGCAAATTGGTATATTGATCATTGACCTTCCAACCATCGAACATACCAAATTACAACTCTATAACCTTGGAAAGTTTTCTTGTACTTGAGGTTAAAGTTAGCCTTGATCGTGCGTCTGTCACAGCTATAGGTACCAACAATACAGTACACTACCGTGCCGCGGCTGAGAGTTTCATTCAGCATTATACGCTGTACAGAAAACTCGATTACTTCGGCGTATTTGATACGGGTTATCTGCTGTGCACAATTTCAAGTAACTCTGAAAAGAAAAAACAAATGAAGAACGCTTGGCATTCTCCATTCGGTGCCGAATTCTCCTCGAGCAATATTCCTCATTCTAGAATTGCATTCTCTGCTGCTGAGCCTAACAAAAATTATGACATTTTGGAGTCAACGTTAACAATAATAGAATTCCTGGAGTTTCGCTGTTTTTTTTTTTTTTTTTCTAAGAAAATAACGGAAACTGGTCCAATACGTTGCAAGAGGCGGAAAGATATACTGAGACGAGACGTGAGGATTTTCGTGAAAGGATATCCTTTCAGATTTATAAAGATTTTCTTTCTTTAGCAATGAACATGAAGTCAGAAGTTTATTTATTTGTTAAAAAATGGTATTGACGCATAAATAGCAACAACCGGAGTTTACTGTGATTTTAACTGAACAAAAATCTTTGAATTCTAGCCAAAATTAAGACAGAAGCAATACTGTAAATTTGATACCACAGGGTCGTGGAGGCGGTCCAGGTAAACTCAATAACAACGGTGGCTGGAAAGCAATCTTTACTTGCTCTAGACAAGATAAACACCAGCAATGTTCTTAGAGCAACAAAGTTCTCCAGGTTCGTCGGAGGAGCTAAAAATTCTAGATATATTCCTTGGACTGATGCAAAGCCAAATACATGAATCGTGACCTACAATGAGAATCAATCCTGGTGATTTCCATTTAAATCTATACGCAAAATAACAGACACATTTTCTTCAACAAGCTTTGTTTTCTGTTCACATGTAGGACGTACGTAAAGGTACATCAACTATTTCTATCTATGATATGTAAAAATTCAGTTCATTCAGGAAGAGAAATCCTTTGAATAGCTGCTAAAAAGTAAGATGGATAAGGTTCTCATAGCAATGAGAAGGTAATATCATGGCATTAATTATGCCATACTAAGGATGATCCTTCTTCTCTTCAGCGTCACACAAAGGCCTCCCTTAATCCTTGACGACGGGGGAGATGCCCTTCAGTAATCCTATCCGGTGGAATTAAACTCTTCACTTTTCATCTAAGGCTGACAAGAAAGCCTGCTCTTCCCCGTCTCTTGTTTACAAGATTATCAAAATAGAACCCTTTCCTCTATCACTTTTAGTTCTTCTTTCGTCACTTTATGGATCAGGCTTTTTCTTCTTTCATTTAGCATTTTTTACTCCGATTAGATAAATGAAAAATTAATACAGTGAATATGCTGATTCCCCGTCTCCTGTTTACAAGATTATCAAAATAGAAACCCTTCCGCCATTACTTTTAGTAGGTCTTTCGTTACTCTATGGATTAGGATTTTTTTTTATTTTTACTCTGAGTAAATGAATAAAAAAAATAATACAGCGAATATGCTGAGCCGCTGTTCAAACACTTTTAATCCATAACAAATATATACACCGGAATGATATCGAATAATAGTTGCAAAACATAAAATTATTGTTTTATCATACACATAATATTCTCTATCAAAATGAAATTATATAGTTTGACTAATATGTCATCAATATTAAGTGATTGTAAAAAGGGTACACTACCACATAATTCGCATTAATATGCCTACAGGGTAGACATATTAAATATAAAAGTAGCTTGCCTCTTAGAGACAATAATATTCTCCGTTATAGTATATATATATATATATATATATATATATATAAATATATATATTATATATATATATTATATATATAATTATTATATACATATATATTAATATATATTACTATATTATTATATATAATATAATATTATAATTATATATTATATTATATTATCTATATATATAAATATATATATATATATAATTTATTATGATAATTATTATATAATATATATATATAAACAATATAAAACATGGGGAAAACCCCCATGTATTCATAAGGTAAGCGTGGACACGAGACGGAAGGCAGACCCCATAACTCCATTACACACACACAGGCTCTCTCTCTCTCTCTCCCGGCAATCACCCCATCTCTCTCTCTCTCTCTCTCTACCTCTTTCTCTCCATTCTAACAGGTAATGAAAATGAGAGAGTTGCATCATAACATAACGTTTATTTACAATAATAACTAAGTCGATTAACTAAGTAATCCAGTCTTACAGACTAACTTAAAACAACTCATTGTCAAGTCACCCAAAAGGTCACACCTCTCCCTGGGAACTCTGTCCCACCGAAATCCAGAACCGTCTGTCAAAGATACAGAACACATCCCGGTAAGTACACACACAAGTTTAAAGACAAAGTTAATAAGATGGAACATCTTACAAGATATCAAACAAGCCACCCCTTTGGCTAAAGTAAAGGTAACACTTACCCATTCCCAACCGGACACTAAACACTATGTCACAAAAACTCCCCCGGCGAATGCCACGGCATCTTTGCCTATGACTCGAAGCCCTCTGTCAAAATCCCTCCCATAGGTTTGGGTATGAACCTATTTAACAGAAAGAGGCGCACACGTACGTACGAACACACAGTTCGACAACGCCTCGCGGTTCTAGCTGCATCTAGTTTCACAAAGGCACTTTGGGAAGAGTTCATAAACTGTCGTACATTGACTTCCTGAACCAAGCACTTTTATCTCACGCCATCCCCTAGAAACTCATTCATCAGCTACTCTCAGGTCGTTATCTCTGCACTGTCCTCCACATTCCACAGATTACAGAGAATGCACGAACAATATATTATTAATCAAAACCCTATGTCTTACAGATTGCTCGGCCTCGCACCTATATGCTAGCCCCCGCCTAGCAAAATTGCTTATACAAAACACTGGCCGGCTTAAAATAAAATATAAGAAAAACTGCACGTCTCTGGCATTATAAAATAAAGTCTTATCACGCTTTATCTCCCAATAACACAAAACGCATTTTCTCTCATATTTTCTGCATTAGGATTCTTGAATATCCCTCTTCGCTTGTCTGCAAGTAGCTGAACAGACAGCAGACTGTAGCAACTGTAGGAAGACGGAATGCCTCCCTCATCGTAGAAGACTCTCACGGCTTCTTGTTGAACCCCAAAAAACACGCTGTAGAATTCTCTCGATCACCCATCATGGAAATACTTGTAATCACCCTGGACAACATGGCAGCAACCTCACTTCACGGCTGGTGGACGTCTTGCTGGCGTCGGGGAACGACTTTTGGGCGTTAGTATGTCAGTCAAGTCACTGGTCAATCTAAGAAAATTAACCCAAACATACTACTTCTATCAAACAACGATCTCAAAAAGGTCAGAAATACTAACTGAACGTCTCCCAATTAACTCCCTTAAATATGACTACCAAAATGATAAGTCATTATCGCAACTCTCTAAGAAAAAAACATCAAGTTCTCCAACTCAATTCTCCAAACTCGCACATCAGCACACACACAACTCAGAAATCACAGCAACTCCACGGAATTCTGCACTCACATTTCGAACTAGAATGTGCTCACAAAAAAAAGAAAAAAAATCGTAATAAGCCCAAGAAAAAAAAAGAATCACGTAACACCCAGACCCAAAAATGTTCTCTCAAACTCCCACAAAATCAGTAAAAATCTCCAACTTTTAACAGCAAAAACCCCTTTACTGCTCAATAATTAATCACAATGAGACTTAATGTCAAACTCCCATTTCGTAAATAGCAACCCTCGAAAAATTACACCTCCCGGTAAAATCAAATCTCCCGTCCAAAAAAGAAATGCTACTTAAGCTCAATCCCCAAATCATATCTCTCGTAGGAAAAGGAAGAAAAATAATAAAAAAAAAGGAATAATCACAAGAGTAGATTTCCCCAAATCACAAAATAAACATAATACATGTATAATATGCATAACTCCCGCGTTTTCCCAAGAAATGCTCCATGTAAGTTTATGGAATTTTGCCAGAAAGCAAACAAACTCTCATACATGCGCTTTCGTGAAATGCTATAGCCACATTTCCAGATATTGCAAAAATTCTGATCTGTCACCATCAGAGGAAAAGAATCAGCACACGCTCAGCACATGGCTCATCACATCGCTTGTCAGCAGAAAAATCGCCTGCGGACGCATGCTCAAACAACAGCGCAAAAATTGTCTAGTCAGACACATAAGTTTGGAAACTCATGATTCTCAAGAAAAAAAAAAGGTCTAACTGACACATTTCACAGAATTAACTCCAGGATATGACTAATATGTTCAAAAATTTGTCTCGAAGACTTATTCTCTCAACATTACTTTTCCCAAATTATATTTCTCCAAGAATAACACACTTGTGAACATGAAAAATGCACACATCTCCATATGACTCTTAATGCAGTAATGCCATTCGCCTCTAAATAGACACGAAATCAAAAAAAAGAACCTCAGAAAACTTCTCTTGTCTCGAAAAAACTCCATAACCACAAAAAAAAAAAGGTCACCCGCCCAAGATTAATTCCAACTCCATTATGAGACACCATATCAATAATAACGCCCTCCGGTTTATTTAATTTCCTCCATTTGTACCTAAAAACATTTTCCTCCATTTGGTTAATAACCAACCCCCTTATATTATTCTCTTATTTCTCCAATAGCCACACGTCAGTAAAATAAAAGACACCACTCCAGGAATAGAGAATAATCACCACTATTTCGGCAAATACAAAATATTTACCTCTATTTCCCCAATAACTCCGTGTGGAACAAACAAGGCTCCAAAAAATATATCTCCAAAAAAGGAATATCAAAAAATGAAATCCCATCTCCAAAAAAATGTGCACTCAAGGCAACTAACTCACATACTCACAAATATTGCCCCATAATCTCCAAATATGTGTCTCCATTTGCAACAAAGATGGCTGCAAAATAATTGAACTAAACATAGCTCATACCACATTGGCAAATATCAAAAATGGCCAAAAATATATATCTCCCATATATTATATCTCAAATATAACTCCAAAATAATATATACCTCCAATTATCTCTCCAAAATAATATATCTCAATTATATCTCAATTCTAACTCCAATTCTCCAAAGAATAACTCAATGTTATAGTAAAAACTATAAAAACTCACTCCGTTTAGCATAACTGCTAAAAAAAAGGCAAAAACTCGGCAAATAAAACTGTCTAGAAAATTCTAGAAAAAACCACCAATGTGCCACAAGTCATTATAACAGAACTCCAAATTCACAGTGTCTTACCCAAGACTTCTCCATATGCACTACGACATAAGCCACTAGAAAACTTAACCAAGTTTCCTATCTCTCACAAAGTTGTCACAAATACAACCAATGTATTGTGCAAGAAAACTCCCAATTCCTGGAACACAAATATCCAGAGAAAAAAATGTAGTGCCATTACGTATGCATTCAAAACATGCAAGAAATTCTCCCCTATATTACTCTATAGCATCAAATAGCTAAAACACGAACACGTTCCCGAACAATGACTCTAAGTCATGAACTGAGATAATATTCACACTAACTGGAGAGAAAAAACAAATTCAAATTCACCCATGGTAAAAAACTTGTGTCAGCTATGCTAAACTTCAAAAAAGGAGAAAGAAATCAAACGGCACCATTAACTATCCCCGTAACCTCACCTAGGAATGGTCAAGCTAATTAAGTCATCTGCTGAACTCATAAAAAAAAAAAAAAAAAAAAAAAAAAAAAAAAAAAAAAAAAAAAAAAAAACAAAAAAAAAAAAAAAAAAAAAAAAAAAAAAAAAAAAAAAAAAAAAAAAAAAAAAAAAAAAAAAAAAAAAAAAAAAAAAAAAAAAAAAAAAAAAAAAAAAAAATAAATAATGTGTTGTTAGTTCTTCCCATAATCACAAACAGATTTCACCTCCCTTGACAGCATTAAAACACCCACGTATTAGTATATAAAAAATCAGTATCAGAAATATCATTATCACAAAATCATCAAAAAAATTGCTATCATCAAAATCATCAGTATCAGCACAAAAATTATCACCAATGTTAATGCTTGTCCATTCTCCAAAAATTCAGCACAAAATTCAGCAAAATCCCACACAATTCACCAAGATTCAGTCAGATTCATCAAGATTCAGCAAAACTCATCCCCGTGAATCACTGAAAATATTCTCCAAAGTTACAAAAACTCAACAAATAATTAAACACAAGACTTCTCCATTAATTCATCGTAATAATTCTCCTTGAATAATTATCTGTGATAATTATCAAATAATCTCCCATGAAATATCTCAAATCTCTCGTAAAACAATTCTCCCGTAATGATAATTATACTTAGGCAAACCTCCCGTGACACATCTCAAGTATAATAATTATTAATAATAATAATAACTCTCCATAGCAATAATTCTCTTGCAAAAATTCAATAGTAAGGGTGAAATTCAAATAGCATACAACAGTATTGCTAGAATACCTATAGACAATACAATTTCTCCAGCTATGCAAAACCTCCATGACATAACACCATTTGCCACACAACACAGAATAACAACCCAATCATCGGCATTTCAAAGAATGTTTCTCCAACACAATAAAAAAATAATCTGGTGTATCCCCTTATTATTTGTGTCTTTCAAGGCACAACGAAAAAACATATAACACATCCCGTGCATATTAACTACTTTTCCCCCATCATTTTTCGTAAAGAAAAATTCTCTTTTTATTTCCTTTTCTCTTCATCCAAGAGAGAAGAAAAAAAATTTCTTTTCTAAAAAAAAGACTCTACGGGCATTTCACGTCATCAACTTATCAATCAGCTGATATCTTAGCATTCAATGTCAAGGCCAAATCCATCTCCCAACACTAAGAAAAAAAAAGGAAAAGGGGGAGTTCACCCACACTGAGAAAAAAAAATTTCTCCCCCCCTGAGAACAACCCCTCAGTCAAGCGGCAGAACAGCCCGAGGCATACCAGCAGTATCTCCCATCTCGCAATACCCTCCCCTGCACTATCTCTCGAGTGAGGCTAGTGGTACCTCCCATGCTACTATCCCCCGAGGCAGGCCATACTCCCCTTGCAATATGCTGAGCCCGTAAAATTGTGGCCGCTCTGTGTCACTAAGCCAAATATGCTTATCTAAGCACAGTTCCCATGCATAGAAAAAATACCACTCCTAGGTTTTAAACAAAGACGAATGCATACGTCTATTACAAACACGTGCAAATAGAAAAAAGAAAACACGTCACTATGGGGCAAAGACAAGAAAAATTATTGACCTCTTGAACCAATCCCATTTCCCTGAAATATTTAAACAAAAACCCTCTCCTTCAAAACAATAGTTTAACACTCACCACTCCATAATGGGAACAAAAGGAACTCGAAATTCTTCGTAAAAACGCGTAAATCTCGTCGGCACAATACACACGCGACCGCTGAGATGACCCCTAGCAACACTCACTCATGAACTAGACTGAGTTGCTTTTGTCCACGGACTCCCACCCTCCTGAAGAATCTCGGTACGGGCAAATTTGATGACCCTAGTAGAAAAATCTTTCCCTCATCCCCCCATCCCACGGACGGACATTTTCTCTACCCCCTTTTTCTAACTGGCCAACCATCTCTACATTGGCGTTCCTAGGCATAAAAAAGAAAGAAGACTTTCTATATCCCCTCTTTAACCGTCTGCCACCACTATAAACATGGGGAAAACCCCCATGTATTCATAAGGTAAGCGTGGACACGAGACGGAAGGCAGACCCCATAACTCCATTACACACACACAGGCTCTCTCTCTCTCTCTCCCGGCAATCACCCCATCTCTCTCTCTCTCTCTCTCTACCTCTTTCTCTCATTCTAACAGGTAATGAAAATGAGAGAGTTGCATCATAACATAACGTTTATTTACAATAATAACTAAGTCGATTAACTAAGTAATCCAGTCTTACAGACTAACTTAAAACAACTCATTGTCAAGTCACCCAAAAGGTCACACCTCTCCCTGGGAACTCTGTCCCACCGAAATCCAGAACCGTCTGTCAAAGATAGACACATCCCGGTAAGTACACACACAAGTTTAAAGACAAAGTCTAATAAGATGGAACATCTTACAAGATATCAAACAAGCCACCCCTTTGGCTAAAGTAAAGGTAAAACACTTACCCTTATTCCCAACCGGACACTAAACACTATGTCACAAAAACTCCCCCGGCGGAATGCCACGGCATCTTTGCCTATGACTCGAGCCCTCTGTCAAAATCCCTCCCATAGGTTTGGGTATGACCTAGTTAACAGAAAGAGGCGCACGACGTACGTTACGAACACACAGTTCGACAACGCCTCGCGTTCTAGCTGCATCTAGTTTCACAAAGGCACTTTGGGAAGAGTTCATAAACTGTCGTACATTGACTTCCTGAATCAAGCACTTTTATCTCACGCCATCCCCTAGAAACTCATTCATCAGCTATTCTCAGGTCGTTATCTCTGCACTGTCCTCCACATTCCACAGGTTACAGAGAATGCACGAACAATATATTATTAATCAAAACCCTATTTTGTCTTCATATATATATTTATATATATATATATATATATATATATATATATATACATATATATATATATATATATATATATATATATATATATATATATATATCTATATATATATATATATATATATATATATATATATATATATATATATATATATATATACTATATATATATATATATATATATATATATATATAATATATATATATATATATATAAAATCATCATTATAGTCCACTGCAGGACAAATGTCTCAGACGTGTCATTCCACTCCATTCTGTTTATGGTCTTTCTATGCCATTCTATACCCGCATATTTTCTTAGCTCGTCAATACATCGTCTTCTCTTCCTTACCCCGTTCCATATGCAATATCTGGTGACCCATTCTGTTATTCTTTTCATCCATCTCTTATCTGGCATTCTCATGATATGTCCTGCCCACGCCCATTTCTTTTTCTAACTTACTGTTAAAATATCTTCTACTTTAGTTTGCTCTTGCATCCATGTTGCTCTTTTTCTGTCTCTTGGCGTTATTCCAATCTTTATTCTTTCCATAGCTATTTGAGTTGTAACTAGCTTATGCTCTAAGGCTATAGTAAGGCTCCAAATTTGTTATGTATAAGTTAATACTAGTAGGACCATCTGATTAAATACTTTTCTTTTTAGAGAAAGTGACATTTTACTTTTTATAATCTCATTTTGTTTAACAAAAGCTCTCCATCCCACGCTTATTCTTCTCTTAATTTCGGTTTCGTGCTCTGGGGAAACACATCCTGTCGGTCCTAAATTCGTATATTCATTAATAATCTCTTGAGGTTCGTCCATGACCCTTATTTGATGTCTGCATTTTCATTGAACATTTTCTCAGTTTTACTCATATTCATTTTCAGTCCTACATTTCTGCTTTCTCTATTCAATTCTATCATCTTTTGTAATTTTTCCCCTGATTCACTGAGTAGAACTATGTCATATGCAAATCTAAAGTTGTTAAGATATTCCCCATCAATGTTAATTCCCACATTATCCCAATCTAAATTCTTAAAAACTTCTAGGCACGTTATGAATAATTTAGGAGAGATGGAGTTACCCTGTCTAACTCCTTTCTCAATCGGAAATTTCTCACTGTCTTTATGTAGTTTTAGGATTGCTTTACTTCCTGTATAGATATCCTCAAGTGTTCTACGTAACATTCATCTATTCCTTGCTTTTGAAGGGTTTTCATTACTGCTGAAGTTTTGACAGAATCAAACGCTTTCTCATAGTGTACGAATGCCATACATAGTGGTTCGTCATACTCTGTTGAATAAAGTCTAGTTGTCTTTTTATTCGGCCTAATATGATCTTTCTAAGTATTTTCTATGTTACTGAGAGTAAATTTATTGAGCGGTAATTTTTCAGGTCTTTTGTGTCTCCCTTTTTGTGAATCAATATAATGATAAAGTTTTTCCAAGCTTTAGGTATAGGGTATTCTTGCAAGCATTTTGTGTAAAGTTCAGCGAGTTTTACTCCTATGAAATCTCCTTCATCTATTATCAAATCAATTGTTAGGCCATCTTCTCCTGCAGCTTTGTTTCTTTTCATGCCTTTATGCTTTCTTTACTTCTCCTACTATTACTTTTGGTACAGGCTCAGGTGTTTCATTATTTCTATTGACAAAGTTGTTTCCTCTATCACTATTGTACAGCATTGTATAGAAATCTCCAGCAAATTTTATCACTTCGTCCTTTTTTTTTTATAATATTTCCATTTTCATCCTTTAAACTTTTAAAGCAAATATCGGTTGGCGCCCTGTTCCGAGTCTTCTTTTCATCAACTTGATGCTTCTTCCCTTCTTTGGCGTTTCCTCAATTTGGTCTGATTGTGTTTATGAATGTCTTGGGTTTTTAGTTTGTTTATTGTTTTGGATAGTTCTGCTAGTTCTATTTCATCTCTCTTGGATTTTACCCTAATTCCCAATCGTTTCTTTATTATGTTTTTGGTTTTTTCTGATAGTTTTCCTTGATCTTGTTTGGGAACTTTTGCACCTATCTCTTGTACTGATTCCGGTACGAGTTTTGTTAAGTTACCATTAATTTCTTCTTTACTTGCTTCCATTTCATCGTGTAGCTGGGAGTATCTATTTTGCATTGCTAAACTAAACTCATCAAATTTTCCTCTTATTACAGGAGTGTTTATTTTCTTTCTTAATATTAGTTTTTTATCTTTCTTTCCTTAGATCTAGACAAATTTTACTTTTCACCATTACATGGTCGCTTGACTTTAACTTGTTTAACACTGTTACATCTTTAACTAAATTGACTTTTTCACTGTAGAATAAAAGCTGTTTGGTTTTTTTGTTTCTCCGATTGGGCTTCTCCGTGTCCATTTTCTATGTTCCTTTTAAAAAAAATGTGTTCATGATTTTAGATTGTTTCCTTCAGCAAATTCTACAAGCATGTATCATCTGTCATTTCTTACGCATACTCCGAATTTACCTACAACTTATTCTCCTGTCTTCTTTTGACCTACTTTAGTATTGAAATCACCCAAAACAAATGTAAATTGAGTCTTATGTATTTTCAAAGATATCTCCAGATCTTCATGAAAAAATTTATATTTCTTCCTCTGCATAGGATGTTGTTGGTGCATACGTATGAATGATCTACGGTTTATTCTTCTAATTTAGTTTGATAATCAATCCTGCAATTCTATCACTAATACTGTAAAATTCTTCTATGTTGCCTGCAAGATTTTTACTAATAAGAAAACCCACTCCCTTTTCTTTGCTCTTCTCATTTCCTCTGGAGAAAATAATCTTAACTCTATATCAGATTCCCAAGTTCTTCTAATTTCACTCAATCCTATTATATCCCAATTTATTTATTTCAGCTCTTCTAGTAACACAGCCAGATCTTCTTCCCTAGACAGACTCCTTACACTGTACGTTGCAAGGTTCAGTTTACAAAGGTGGCCTGTTCTAGTCCAGAGATTTTTAGCACCCCCTGCGGTGGGACGTATCTGCCCGCCACCTAGGGCAGTTGTTTCACTGACGCTGGGGGCTGGGGGCCAAGACGGGGTT
>NC_087210.1:61969442-61976942 GCF_015104395.2 Macrobrachium nipponense
TGTGATCGTTGTCTTGTCTTTATGGGAGTAACTAACCTATTAGGGAAAACGTTTTATTTTGAAGAAAGAAAGTATTATTTGTAGCCAAATACATAACAATGCATGAATTTATGGCATGCAAACTAAAAAAATAAAGATATTCACAATTCAAGTAAACTCACCAATTTTTGATAATCAAAATCAAAGAAATTATTGGTCATCTCAGAAGTAGATAAAAACAAGTAAAAAAGAATGCGTTAGTTTCCTCTGCGCAAGGCAGTTTTCTGCACAGCGTATAATGCTGTATGAAACTCTCGATGTGCTGCAGTATGAAACTCTCAGCCACGACCGGACAGTGCACAGTTGCTCCCTAGTTGTGGTCAAGTGAAGATTTGCCGGCAGCTGGCATCTCTAGCGATGCCAAACGGACAATGCATGGCTAATATTAAATAAAATGAAAAGTGCTGAAGCTAGAGGGTTACAATTTGGTATGCTTGATGATTGGAGGGTGGAAGATCAACATATCAATTTGCAGCCCTCTAGCCTCATTAGTTTTCAAGGTCAGAGGTCGGACAGGCAAAGCCATCTTAATAGTTTTCTTTTACAGGAAACTGAAAAGTAATGCGATAAGATGAAAAATGACAAATATCGAATATTCTTGTTGTTTATTTAGACATTAATTGAATCCATTGATATGCAAAAGTTTTAGCACTTTGTATGTTTCATAAAATGGCTTAAGGAAAAGCGATTCTTGTTCACTTGAAAATGGAGTAATTTCATTTTGAGATAATAATTTGGTGCATGTCATGGTCTATATAAATTTGTCTATCAAAATCAAATCAGATTTTGTAAGAAGTTATTGCCCTGGGTTAAATGAAGACCTCACCTCTCTTTATTTCCTCCTCAATGTCAACAGCCAGTTCCCCTTTCATCTATTTAGGGGTTCAGGCCTGTCCCTGGCCTCAGTCAACACCAGTAGCATCTGACACACCGCTCTCCCCATTATCTCTTCAGCTATCATTACCGCCCCATCTCCATCTCCTATTCCCATCCCCTTTTCTCTTCCAATGATATCGGGCGATCAATTATTGATTATGCGCTTGCCAACAACCCACTCGAGGTTTTGGTTTCAAAATACATGTTTGGAGGATTCGTAAATGTACGTTTGAAGTGCTGACGCTAAAACCCTTACTTTGATAGAGAACATTCATAATCAGAGGGTATCCTTCTAGGCTGATGGAAAGAACGGATTCTTTACTATCGCTGAATTATTGAACGAGGAAGTACATGCATACCTGCCCAAGCAAAAAGAAACATTCTCTTTCTGTCACCCGAGAGGAAATATTGGAAAAGCTTAAGGCTTTTCTATTTCTTTGGGCGAACTCACTACAATGACAACAGACTGAGGAGCAACACTTTCATATCGAAAATATTTCCTCACTACTTCTCCACGGGCTGTTTTCTTTGTTGCCTACGTGTTTTCAAGAACTTTTTTTTTTCATCTATTCGGCAGGAGAGCTGGCAGTAAGATTTAAGTTTTTATACTGAATTTACAGATATCACCGATGCCCCTGGAAACTAAATAAAAGAGGGAATCCAAGAGATACATTACCTTTCCGCATTTTATATTCATGGATGCAAATACTGTATCGCCAACGATGCAGTAATTTTGCCGAAAACATACCGTAGTTTTAGATATTTTTCGTCTAGTGTCTGATATTCAATTTTGTATTATCTTATTGGCAACATAAAAGTCAGCCTGTTTTTCTTTCGTTGTAGCACAGGAAAAATGGGCGTAACATTTTTATATGGTTAGGGGCTACAGTGATTAAAGATTTCTAAACCATATGGCAACCTCCCGGCCTGCAGGAACCCATAGCTAATCCGTTATTCAATTAATAATTACGTGATTCCTCCGTCGGTCATGTTTCTGAATTATATTCATTAAAGAACACCAAATTCAGTGTAGTGAAATACTACCCCACCCCCTTCTCTCTCTCTCTCTCTCTCTCTCTCTCTCTCTCTCTCTCTCTCTCTCTCTCTCTCTCTCAATTTTTATCAAAAAGTCTGCCCCATACACTCAGTTTCTTCCTTCGTAAATAAAACAATAATTTAATAGACATCATGATATATAGCGCGTAATTTTTGTTTAAAATCCGAGGACAGACTTTCCATAAATCAAATAGTACTTGAGAATAATAGCCTTTTATTCTCGGAATAGCCGTAAGAAATCTTGAAAATTATTTTCGAGCTGTTAATTATTTCCGAAATCATTAGGCGTCGCTTGCACTTGCCAATCGAAGAAAGAAAAAAAAAAGGGACGTGGACATGCGGAGTAAATAGCAGACAATGACCATATTTGGTCACCTAAAAAGGAAATAAATGCAAGGATGTAAAGAGATTCCTAAGTAACAGGGTTTTGCTCTGAATGCATTTGTAATTTTTTTTATGTAAATTATGTCAAAAGTTTGGTCCCTTTCCTGTCTATATCAGTGTCCAAGTTCCTCTGTCACACTGGAATTATTGAGTCATTAAATTAGTAATGGTGAAGAGGTTTGATTCAGAATCCTATGTATCTGTGACTTCCGAGCCCCCTTTAACCCAAAGTGGAAGAAGCATTCATACTTAAGCAGGAAAGTAAAAAAAAAATAAAATAAATAAAATGGCCTTTCAAAATACTAATTATAGTGGGATCTTTCCTAGATAGTGGCCCGTAAAGGTTTTAACCCAGTATATATCCACTTTTGTGGCTTGGTTAGTACCAGCCTGTTGGGGTTTACCGTAAAAACGTAAAGAAAAGACTGTAAATATCATATATATATATATATATATATATATATATATATATATATATATATATATATATACATATATATATATATATATATATATATATATATATATATATATATATCTTGAAGTAATAAAAGTCCACACTTATGTAAAATGTGTATTAAAAATACATTTAAGACGGGAGCTTTCATCTACTTGATCAGTAGACCTCATCAGCCGTACTGATTTTTCCTTTTTAAAAAATATACAAAAAAGTTACGATGGACAGGCAGGACTCTGGAACCGTCTCCAAGGGAGATAACAACCAAAACAAACTATCTCAATCATGTTATTCCCTCGTTCAAATGTCTGGCCAAAAGACGAGCCGATCGCCGTGGTTGAACGACCTCCTCTGTGTGTTCGGCTGTTCCCTCGTCCAAAACTTCTGCATCGGCACCTGCAATGGTGGTTCTTCCTTCCTATACCTGGGCAGGAGAAAGAGAGACAACCTGGGCAGTAGGAGTGGTGCAAACAACGTTTTTACTAATATTTACAGTTTTGATAACCAAATAATTTAAAAATATGTCCTCTTGGGTAAATGATTTGACTAAATCAAACACGTTTAAAATATTAATAAGAGCCCCTTCAACTACTCTGCGTCTACTTACGTTATTATCTTTGTAAATTACTCCAGTCTCCTTCCCAGTCAATTACATGCCCTAACTCTAACGTGTGTCTGGCAACTGAACTATATTTCGATCCCATCCTGCATGATCGCTTATGCTCCTCTAATCTTATACCTAATCCCTTGCCTGATGCCCCATAATAACACTTATTGCAATCTTTACACGTTACCACGTAAACCCCAACGTCATCTTTCCTATCTTTTTCATGATTCCTAATCAGCTTTGATTTTAACGAGGTATTATAACTAAAAGCTAAATCCAACCTATTTTCCTTATTCTGTTTTAATAAATGTTGCATCCTTTCCAAACTATGATGATATGGAAGCGGAAAACACTGACTACTTTTGAATTCATATTTCTCGGTCGGTGGATTATAAAAGTTTTTTCAAGCCTTGGTAAACGCTTAGTCAATAAAATATTTTGGGTATCCCAGTCTCGTGAAAACCTCTCTTATATGTTCCATTTCCTTGTCTATGTACTGTGGATCACAAATCCGAAGCCCTCTCGTTACCATGTTGACGATTACTTTAGACTTAATACGTTGGCTATGTTATGAATAAAAATAAATGTACATTTCTATGTGTATACACTAAATGTAAAGTTAAAAATAACAGGGTCATGGTGAACCAGAACGTCCAGAAATGGTAAATTATTGTCGACCTCAAATTAAACTGAAAAGTTAATGGATGGCATCAAGTTATTAACAAATTCTAAAAAACGGTTAAACTGAATAACACTACCTTTATAAATCAAAACGATATCGTCAACATATCTGACCCATAGAAAAGGCTTAATGTCCTCAGGACAACGGCTAACTAAATCAGCTTCAAACAATTCCATGCACAAATTAGCCAACACTGGAGATAATGGTGACCCCATAGCTATTCCGAAGTTTTGTCGGTAACCCTGCCCTCTGAAACTAAATACAGTTGAGCTAACACAAAGCTTAACCAAATCAATTAAAATGTCAACAAGAATCTGTGGATTAAAGGTACCCTCCCTTTCTTTTTCCTCGAGTTTGTTTAAAACTAAATCTAGTGGGACATTTGTAAATAATGCATTAACGTCTAAACTAATCATTTTACCGTCGCAATGGCCTATATTCCGTATTCTCTCAATAAAGTCTGATGAATGACGTAAATGAGAAGGGGAGAATTTACCCAAGAAATTACTCAGAATCGTAGCTAACCATTTAGCCAACTTTGACTGAGGAGCACCACACGTTGACACTATGGTTCTCAATGGGCACCCCGGTTTGTGTGCTTTAGGTATGCCATAAAAATACGGAAGGAACGGATTCTTATCAGAAGTCATTTTAAGTAAATTATCACGCAAAACTCTATCCATGACCCGGCTGCTGATAGCCTTAAGCTGTCTATTAAATTCTTTCTGTATCTCACTAAACGAAGGAATCGATACAAGCTTCGTATATGTATTTTCCTCATCCAATAATCTAAAATTCTTATTGTTGTAATCATCATTCCTCATAATAACAACTGCCCCACCCTTATCTGCCTTCATAATTTTAACTTCTTTATTTCTACCTAACCTGCTAATCGCATCTCTGTGTCCGAGGGGTAACACTGTTTTCTGTGGTTCAATAGCACAGGCTGCCAAACATCCCTTAAAAAAATTAATTTGAGAATCTTGATTTTGATATTTGAACCTATTAATAATGGTTAGTCCTTCAACTAAAAAATTATCCCCAGAACCCATGCAAAAATTGAACCCCAAACACAAGGTTTTTTTTTTCTTCAGTGGTTAAAACCAGTGAAGATAGATTTAAAATGAGACCCTTCCTAAAAACCTTTGACCATGGTGAGTTTCTACATAACCTGTTTAATTTATCCATTAAAATACGAAAATGCACCACTCCCCTACGGAAGGGAGGCTATCTCACCCATTCTCCTCCTGGTGCCTTCAAACACATCTGACTGAAGCAAACTCCTCAGCTCAGCCTGCAACCTCCTTAGCTCGAAGTGACGATCCTCACACTCGGTTTGGCACTGCAGAATCTTATCCTTCAGAAACAAGCGCTGAAAATCCGAGAAAGCCTCTCCACTAAAAGAGGAGGCCACCACGGAGCCTATATGTATATATATATATATATATATATATATATATATATATATATATAATATATATATGTGTGTGTGTGTGTGTGTGTGTGTGTGTGTGTGTGTATAAATGTATATATATATATATATATATATATATATATATCTATATATATATATATATATATAATCTAGTCCTGTACTTGGAGTCACTATCTATGAGAAACCCATTTAATCTAAGAGAAAAAGGTAAGTCAAAAAATTTCTCCTCTGTTGTGAGTAATAAGATCTTATTTATTCCCTGTGCCGGAGTGCAATAATACTCGCTGGAAAATTCTTTCGTAACCCTGAAATGTATCATCCGAACAAAAGAAAAAAAGTTTTTTGAAAGCCATGAATCAGTGATTCGAATCAAAGCCATAGACCGATTTTTTAAAAATTTAAAATGTCAAATGATAAAACTAGAAGCATTTTTTCCGTCACTGAATTGTAAAATTTTTTGATGTATCGCAATCTCTCTCCACTTTCAGAAAAAAGTACTTCACGCATGAATTATTTCATGGTTTTATCGTTTCGGTTTTACTTTTATTCCTTATGATAGGAGATTGTCTAAAGTAAAAAAAAAAAAAAAAAAAAAAAACTGGGTAGAACTGAGGAATCTGACTGAGAAAGTATATGATATTTCATTTTATAAAGTTTAATAAATAAACGTAGCTCTTAAAGTGCCTTTAACCAAATAGCTAACTGGCTTCGAAAGGATATAATTTCTAAAACAGACTAAGGTGAAAAGCTGATGAGTCGAATATTAACTACTATCAGAATTTTAGACAAAACTAAGTACTTTAATGATTTTATGATAAAAAATTAACTTATATGCAGAAAAATCAGTTATAAAATTCTATTACTCATATCTGTGACTTCATGTAAAGGCCAGTTGTGATTGTCGATAAGAGCGGCCTAGGTTAATTTTGCACCTTTATAGACACCAATTGACCTCGGAGGAAGGATTTGACTCTCGCTTTTTATGACCGATAAAAACGCCTGTATTTGGTTCCTTTTCATCTTTTCATGATATGAGTAATGCCAAAGTTACCTCTCCCATCCCCGCTTTCATTGGAAAATGTCATGAATAATACGATACCAGTTATTTCAACGTGTAGTGAAATATGGTCCTTACGATCTTAGATTTTAAGAAATTTAATATGATTTTATATCTTCATCATGAATTGTCAAGTCCGTATTTTAATAGATACCTATCGTTTTGACCCGTTACTATCATTTCATTGTTGTAATTTATTTAAATTCCTCAGGTATGTTTTGATTATTTGATATGTAACATTGTCTAAGGTAAAAGAAAGATTATGGTTGTTCAGAGATAAAATCGGTTTTAGAGCTAATAAAATACCTGCATCTTCACAAAAGCTACTATCCAGTTCCGTTAGTGAGATGGCCTTAATTACACAGATTACTCCAAGCATCATTAGCACATGAAAAAAAGTTAGTATGAAAGACTGAAATAATAACTAAGACCATATTTTCTAACCTGGACTTGATTATTCGTTCTTCTGATGTGGAACTAAATAGCGTTAGGCAAATGTTTTGGCTCCGTTTTGGGGTACATTCACACTACATTAAAACATGTCCTTAACCTAAGTCGGAAAATGTTCTCTACAGATCACGAACTGATTGAAAACACGTCAACGACCGAAGGTGGAGAATGAATGTTCGCAAATGCTAGTTAAGCATTAGAAGCACAAGCTCCGGTTACCAAATAGTCGTTGACATGTATTTAAGTTATATATATATATATATATATATATATATATATATATATATATATATATATATATATTATATATATATATATATATGTGTGTGTGTGTGTGTGTGTGTGTGTGTGTGTGTGTGTGTTAGAAAACTTTCTGCCGTGTGCCTAACACTAACCTACTGCTATGTCGATGCACACTTACAGAAGTCATAAAAAAGTCATCGGTGTATGTAATGTC
>NC_087210.1:61981942-61986942 GCF_015104395.2 Macrobrachium nipponense
GACAAGCGTATCCAAAAAAGAGCAAAGAAGTTTAGAAGGCATTGTGGCTATTACAATTGCTTATATATATATATATATATACATATATATATATATATATATATATATATATATATATATATATATATCATATATATATATATATATATATATACTTATCGTGAAGAGATAACATTACGCTTAAATAAGATCAGTAATTAATAATAAACCTTACCAGAGTTTTTTTTTTCAGTTCTAAAAAAAAAATAATAATAAAAACATTTTCTGATCACCATCATCACCTTAAGGGCCTCATTTATTTGCCGTGCAAGACCTTCCCCCAAAGTATTCAGCCTCATTAGTATTTTTTCCATCTTTTATTTCGTTTATTAGTGTTCACTCTGCTTAGATAAACAAGAAATATTTTAATATTCCTCTCTCTGTGTATGGAATGTATTTTACTAATGCAGTATTATCATCAACCAAGCGATTATTGTAATTCGGTTACAATTGGATTGTTGCCAATATTTGATATGAGAAAGCTGGTTAAAGCGGTAATCATTGTACACTTTATTGTAAAACATTTAATTCAATATCATTTTATTCTCAAAGGCCACGCATTAATGTGTTTTGGTTTTGGAGAATAAGATTAGGCCACAAGCCAAGAAAGAATTGAGTGAGACAGTTTGAACCGCTTGCTTATGAATTCATTCATTTTCTCTGGTGTTTGAAAAAATGCTTCGTCGAAGGTTTGAAGAAACTGATTCAAAGTAAACATTATTTGAAAATAAACACCAAAGATAAACAAGTAATGTCAACATACCAATCATTTTCCTACTGGAGTGCATCTACATACATAAATACAGACCAACTTTTACACCCCAGCAACGGCAGCAAGATTAAGCCAGCTTTGTACTGGCACGGGCTCTTGCTTCACAGAAGCCCGTAACAGGATTTTACACACCAAATATCATTGTGAAATTCTACAGTTACAGAAAGTCATTCTAATCTTAAGCTTATAATTATAAAGAGTTTAAGTATCTCTAAGGTAATGAATGAAAAGGATTCCTTTTGTTTTTTTTAGCAAAAGTTATTTTGGCAAAAGAAGAAACCCCCGCCTCTGCCTCCCCACCCCCCAAAAAAACAGGAAATATCTTATTAGGACTTCATAAAAAACTTAAGAAGGATATCAACTATTAACTTCGAATTCAACATGCCATTTTTGCCACGAAACTTTTCCCATTTAAACTTCCTGCAAGAAGTCTATTGCGACCAACCAGTCTTCCTTCGTCGATTGCACATTCATATGCAAAACTCGAACACGATGTGGCAACAAAAAAGTTTAATGTCGTTACGATATAAAATCTATTTTTTTGGGGGGGCGGCTCCTGAGAGCATTACCCTGCATATGTAAAATTAAACATGCAGATAAAGATTTTTTTTACTTATTGTATTGTTAATTCATAACATAATAGCTTCTCCTTTGTAAGTTTCTCTCGTTTCTTAAGATCGACAGGCAGTTCCATATAGGAAATTAGAAAACAAAATGATCAGAGTTCGTCTCTCTCTCTCTCTCTCTCTCTCTCTCTCTCTCTCTCTCTCTCTCTCTCTCATCTTAATCATACCTTGCACTTCAAGCTGACAGTATTGGACGAACTTTGTTGTGTACATTTTTTTTATAGATTATTTCAATACTGGAAAGAAAATTTACAGTAAAAACGTACGAAACTGAAGGGAAACTCAAAATCATGGTATGAAAAAATCTACTATAAAATTCTGAAAAGAAAATGGGAATTCCATGTTCAAAGCAGATACCAAGTTCCAACAACAGATAAGACTAAAATATCTAATGAAAAAGTAACAGAACAGAAAGAAATTACTGAAATATTCTCCGCCAGAGAATAAATGTCACTCATTCCATAAAAGCTTACTTTTATTCCAATATTTTGAATTTAGATTTGGAAGGGGTTTTTTTTTCTTCTTTTTCTTTAACGTGGTTAAAACTTTCTGAAGGATCGACAAGAAGCTGATGCCGGAAAAGGGAATGAAAAAGTTAATAATAATAAGATTTCGTTCTAAAGGGTCCACAATAATATAATTGTAACAGTTCGTGGAAAACTTTATAAAAATCTTTACAAAAGCTTTCGAACCCTTCTCTGGGTTCATCTTCGGTCCAAATGAGTCATTTAACTTACAATATGCTGAGGTAAACATACAAATCAAAATAAAACGTCACTGAAGGTTGTTGAAACCGGTAGTTAGCTCGCAAATAGACGAGGTGATGAAGAAAGAGGACAGTGATTCTAACTAGGTGATTTCCTCTCCTTTATTGATATTCCTTTCTGCAATTCTGCTCGATCCCCATACGGGTTGAGGTAACGTTGCAGGAGGTCCTTCATCCGGATAAGATTTTTCTACTTTTTCCCCTTTTTAATCTATCACGGTCATTCTATTCAACTGAATTGCGTCTGCTTCCTTAGGAGTCCATCACTTTTCTCACTATGTGCGCTGTTTCTAGTAGCACACTCTTCTGTATGAGTCCTGGAGCTGCTTCGGCATCTAGTTTTTCCAGGTTCCTTTTCAGGGCTCCTTATGATTATGGGTACAATTTCCACTGGCATATCCTATATCCTTCTTATTTCTATTTTCAGGTTTTGATACTTATCTAATTTTACTCTTTCTCGTCTGCTCTGGTGTCCCATGGTACTGCGACATCAATGAGTGATGCTTTCTTCTTGATTTTGTCAATGAACGTCACGTCTGGTGGTATTGGCACGTATTACTCTATCTGTTCTGATACCATAGTCTCAGAGGATCCTTGCCTGATCATTTTCTAGCACTCCCTCAGGTTGGTGTTCGTACCACTTATTACTGCAAGGTAGCTGGTGTTTCTTTCACAGGCTCCAGTGGAGGGCTTTTGCCACTGAATCATGCCTCTTTTTGCACCCCCACACCTCATTCTGGTGAAATAAACCAGCGAATAATCGAATAAAGTTCGCTGTGTATTCATCCGTACTTGATCAGTGTGAAATTCATAAGAAACAAAAGAATACAATGGATTGAAATTAATGCACACTGAAAGCTAACTTGTTGGAATTCACATACCAGTGGAATTTCCATGATTCGTGAATATGACACAAAATTAGTTTCCATTTATTTTCTTCTTTCCTCGTATTGCAAACTTTCATGCGCGCTGCCCTTTGAGGCTTTAATATTACTGAATCTTACATTGAAGGGGATTTCCTTAGTTGCTTAACCCATGAGGCAAAAAATCTTCTCTTCATTATGAATAAATGTAGGAGGTTAATTTAATGTTTCTATCCCCTTTATTTTTATTCTCCGAAATCTAACCTTAGATAACTCAGAAATTTTGAAGACAGAGCTTAGGAACGGTTAGAGAAAATGACCATGATAAAATAACAGAAGTAATGGATCACTACTTACAGGAACGACCCACTCCAAACAAGAGAGAAAAATCAATGTTCTCTTCCAAGAAAAATAATAGACTGTACCGTTGTTCTCTTGTTAATATACATCGAGGCCTAATTAAATTTGGTAGAAAATGTATTTTTTACCTATTACCTTATTATATATTACTGAAAAGACACAACAAATACCATCGGGCAGGAAACATTGAATTTTCTCTTCTGCATGTCTCATGTCTCAGAAAAACTTATCGTTGCGATATCAGATTAACTTTAGGAATTCTAAATATAGTCTCTAGCTTAAATTACTGTTTTTTTTTATTCATTCATATTTTCTATATCATACGGTGCAGATACACTATCCTACCAACAGAGATTAAATCAAAGAAAAGCAATGGAAATGGTCAAATTTTCCTTTCCACAAATATACATCACTACCGGATATTTATTTTTGTCACTGAGCTTTGCTTTCATCATCCTTTGTTAATCGTCCCTCAAATTTTGATATTAACCCAGTGTTGTTCTAATCCATTAGACTACTAGCCGAGAACATAGTTTCCACTTTCTTTAGTCGTAGGCGCTATCCAAGCGCGTCCTCTCTTGCAGTATTTGTACCAAAATATTGGCCAATTTATTGTCAATACATTTAATTTACTTGGTCAGTGTACTTTTTACTCTTTCCATTTATACTTTGCATTTGTTGCCATCTTAAGGCGCTAAATGCCACTCGTTCAGAACTTGCTCATTTTGTTGCCCTCAGTTTGAATGCAAGATGACAAATCAAGACGAACGTGCTTCGTTTGGCTTAAGCTGTCAAGAACGACAACAGGACGGAATCTGTAATACAAATTACCGTCCGTGGAAAGACAAAAGTCTTCAAGAATACGAAGGGATATCGCTCAGCTGGGACGGAATCCTGAAGGCTCTTATCTCCTCCACCAATCCCTCATCCTCCTCCTGTCTATCCCACCAAACGCTTGGTGGAGTTCCTCGCTCTTATTCAAGTTGGAGACAAAGGAGAGAAGGAATTAACTTTCCTTCATCTTGAAGGCATAAGAAATTAGCTTATAATTTAGGTTCCTTATTTTCATGCGCTCGAATTGTCCATTACTGAACCTGTATACAGATAGGAATTTAAGTGGAACTGAAGTGTATAATTATAAACACTTAGACGGAAGTGCGATACCGTTTTTCGGTGTTTACTCTCTTTATCAAAAGGTACATAAATAGGTGATAGATATTTAAGTAAATAAATAAATAGATAACGCACGATAAACCCTAAACACGGCTGTGCAGAATAAAAAAAATCTACTAATTCATGCAAATATTGTGTTAACATATTCATGTCGCCAATACCATAAAAAGTACGGAAGTCCCTTTAATGAAATACAAAATCCATGTTTAACCGATGTACCTCATACGAAGCAAAATAAATGATTTTAGTCCTGAACATTTTATAGTCACCGTATATCAATGATTAAACGATAAGGGACCTCTGCCTATAGGCGGGATGGCAATCTACTACTCCTTTTTTAGGTATAAGTAAAAGATGGCTATTTGTCTGTCCGTCTGCACTTTTTCTGGCCACCCTCAAAT
>NC_087210.1:61989442-62001942 GCF_015104395.2 Macrobrachium nipponense
AATGACAAAATTCGCTCGTACAAGAGGATTTAATGAAGATCCGGAAAAAACGCGGTTGCGGAGAGAGAGAGAGAGAGAGATGCATGAGTGTTACGAGAGAGAGAGAGAGAGAGAGAGAGAGAGAGATTAAGTGCCACGGTGACGGAAAGAGCAAGTTGGCTGGCAGCCAAAAGCGCATTTACAGCATCAATAACCTTTCCGCCTTCCCTTTCGTCAGCATTAAAACGGATACGGAAAGTTAAAAATAATATGAAAATAGTGCGACACCTGTCTGTTATGACACACACACAGACATAATATTACATGAGTATTCATCTGAAAATTGTGAAAGTCTGCTGCTTCATTTCATATCTGATGGGAAAGGTTGGTAATTACTTCTAACAGCGCTCGATCAGAAACGAAATTGCGGCTCCTTTTTTCGTCCGGTTCTCTCTTACTGCTTTTTTTTTTTTTTTTGAAAGGTGCCCTCTTCTTATCCTAGTTTCGGAGATGACAGAGAACATATGCCCGACTATCACTGTTAAGTCTCTTATGTCCTGCACTAATACACTCCTAATGGCAGTGTACTATTTATAATATAACCAGTTTTCGGTGAAATACTGGCTTACTTTTACGTAGCAGTCATTTGAAAATCAGTGAAACATTTCAGTCATCTTTTGTACTTGGATATTAACATGAATTTTCTCATTGTTAAGATTACATGATATAATTACTTATAAATGAAGAAGAGGTTGTAATAATTTGTATCCATCTATTTGTCACCCATAATTATGTATTCATTTGTGTGTGTGTGTGTGTGTGTGAGAGAGAGAGAGTTTCTGGAGAAAAAATACTGTAGCCATAATGCTTGGAACCTCTAAGTCAGTTCTTTTAATATTAACACTGTGAGAGAGAGAGAGAGAGAGAGAGAGAGAGAGAGAGAGAGAGCGTTGTACGAGAGTTCCTTCAACATTGGCAAAGGTATTAACCTTCTATAATAGCATGCGAGTTCACAGTGGAGCAGATGCTCCGAAAGAATGTTTTCACTTGGCGCTAAAAGTTTTTACAGTTTTGTCAATGTGCCTGACAACCCGAAGGATTTGCTCTGGCTATCTGCAGGATAGGGTGAGAGCAGAGACGTGTGTTTTATGGAATGTGATATCACGAATGACTAATTAAGTACAGCAGGAGGATTTCCGTACACCGGATGTGCGGATGAGAATATCTCTCTTCTTGGGTGGTGCTAAGAATGAGCATGTTTGAATCTCCTTTCAACTCTAATGTGGAGGCTTTTGTAGAAATGGTCCTATATCTTTCAGCTTGACAAAGAAATTTATCACATATTCCCTTTTTGATTAAGACATCTACTATAAATTTTTGTCTAGACAAAATCGCATTGTTATTTTTGTAATAATATTCACCTAACGTATCTCAAGTTCTCAAGGTACTCATTTCGTGTTAGACACCGGATAGTTTTAGCAATTTATCCAGGGGGGATAAATACAGTCTGCCCGCATCAAAATCAGCTTATCATTCGGATATACCGTCAAAAAAATCAATATCATAAGCCAACCCTCTGAATGGTTTTCTTATTCACAGCAGTTCAGCAAATGGTCAAAGTTTTCTCGTTAATAGCTAATGAAAGGAGCTTATACTTTCATGTTCAATTGTTACCCCTTCCCTTATACACACACACACACACACACACACATATATATATATATATATATATATATATATATATATATATATATATATATATATATATTAAAACATGCAGTCGCTGGCTTTGACATTCCCACGCTTCAGAATGATAAATATTTTTGGCGAAGTCAATGTGACTTATCAGTAGTAAGGAAAATTGGTGTTATTAAAAATAAAATATGCAGCCGCTAACCTCGAGAGAAAATTGTTTCCCTGAAGGTTATTTTTGTGCTCTGTGAGAAATAATTATATATATATATTTTTTTTTTATTCCTAAGACTTCGATACACATACTGTACCCTGAACATTCCTGGGATTATTTCGAAATATCTCTTCAGCGAAAAAACGGATCATTTCCAGGGTATCTTTTCAGTGGCATTGCCGCCGGCATTTTCCAATGCTTTCGCTTAATTGCCGAGTTGGAAATGCTTTTCATCTGGCTGGAATGACGGTGTTATGGCCCGGGGTATTGATGTGAGCGCAAAACCCGCGCTTAAGATTTTTTCCCGCGCTCGGAGACATCCTGTCGAAAGTGTGTGTGGAAAGGTTGTGACGTTGCTGTCACAATTACGTTAGACTTATGGATTTGCTGCTGAACATTGTTTAGTTAGTTTCGTGGCTGTCGGGTTATTATCACAATCCAGTCTCTTCCCTTTTCGGAGGCATTGCCGCTGGCATTTTCCAATGCTTTTGCTCAATGCCGAGTTGGAATTGGTTTCAATCTGACTGGACCCACGGTGTTATGGCCAGGGGTATTCATGAGAACGTGCCCCTATTGTTCTTCCTCCTCGAGAAGTTTTTTCTATTGGAGGAGACGAACATTTGCTTATCGCTGCTTAAAGTGTAGCCAAAGACAAGTTGTTTTTACTTTTTTTTTTTTTAGGGAATAAAAATAAACAAACTTTGGTCAGTGATATTGATTATGATCTTATCACTTTTTGAATTTACAAAGGTTTAATAACCATTATTATGCGGTTAAGCAAGATATAATATTAAAGAGAACTTTTGTTTACTATACAAAGGATTGTGCTAAATTCCATTGAAACAGGATGATTTGTAAGCTAAAGTTCTGAAAATAAAACGGATTTGGTTTTAAAAAATAATTAAAAGCTGTATTCGCTGTTGGTCAAAAAATAAAAATAAACTATATGCGTATCACTTCCTCTCCTGAACATACTCTCCCTCCATAATGTGTATGCATTCATGTTTGACAATCTGTGTGTGTGTGTGTGTGTGTGTGTGTGTTTGTTCTGTTACCGTCTCTGTCCTCTATATTCTGTCCATCTATCCTTCCCGCTCATTCCCCTCCTCCAACTTTTTCGTATAATCTCCATCCTACACCAGCGCACCTTTTCCCTAACCCCTCGTCTCCTCTAGTTCCATTTTCACCTCCCTTAATTAGAGTCCTGTCAGAATGGACATTTCCAGTACATTTCATGAATCCATTCATTATCTAATATTTTTGCCAGTACTGGATTGCGTGTCACATTATATTTTTTATCCTTTATTGCCCCGCATTATACTTCTCGAATGGTTTTCTATTTACTATATGACCAGTTTCTGGAAAGAAATGTTATTAGGGAGGTGCGTGGTGTCTGTAATCGGTCTGTGGGGACTACTTAGTATTTTTCACTATTCTTTTAAAGTTTATAATCACCTTAGGTAATAGATGGTATCCAGAGGGGGGTGAGGGGAAGTGGAGGGGAACCTTAAGGGGAAAATAAAATTAGTCTCTAAATCGAGAGGAACGAAATTGAAAATTTTGTTGCCAGTTTTTTTCGGGAGTAAGACAAATGAATGAACAAAATATGGCCAATAAATCTCCTTCTTCTTTAGGTTATTTCCAATAAAATGTGCCACTTCGTTCGTCTTGATTTAAAGAGACTAATTTATTTTCCTTTCATGTTTCAAATATCAGGAAATAAAACTTAGAGAAATACTGAATATTTTTGTTTAGTTTCTTCCTTTCACTAACCTATATGGGCCAGGCAGTAAACATAATCATTTACTGTTGACACATTTTAGGAGGAAACGTTCCCTTAATGGCGTATGATCCTTTTCCCTTAGGACAACAACAGCTGTGGAATTATTTACCTCAGGTAAACGTAGTGAAATAAAGTAATTGTTTTTGACAAGGCATTTATCTCCACCCCGGTTGCAAAAAGGTATCTAGAAATGCAACATGTTGAGCGTTCGAAAAAATGTAGCTTTTTGAGCTATTTTTGACAGGAATGCAAACTAGAGACGTATTTGTAGAATGTAATGGTTTGAAAATTCTCGTTTCTTTTATGACACAAAGTTGGATGGTGGTTGATATAGTTATTTCATAAGCTAAGACTGATATGGAAATATTCCTTATAGTCTTATAAGGCTCATGCTTCATGAAAACAAGAAAATAACCTGGAAAAGTTGAATGATTGTAAAGAGAACAAAGATTTTCATTATCAATTATATCTTCTACTATTTCCGTGCAAAATAAAATAAATATGCTAAGATTGAGACATGAAACAAATGTGGCTAAATGAGTAAATTTATATTTGGTGTCTTGTCTTTGCACCTTTAAAGTATTGCAACATCAATGAGTTCGACGAGGTCTTATTAATTTAACGGCAGGACTTAGAGAGATCTAAGCTTTCGTCGAACGAATGCTGCAAATGCATTCATGAAACGGCATTCATCTATGCCGATTACCGATTGATATCATTTGAGTGGTCTTCATCGCCGAATATGGCTTTTAGTTAAGTTTCAATTACATTTCCCGCCATCCTTTAATTAAGTCCTCGGGATACTCATAGTGAGCCAGACAGGATTGAGCTTCCGCAGTTCTATCAATTACATCAGATTTGAAGGCAAGAGCTTTTGCCAGTTATTAGGAATTTTTTTCACTTACACACACATACTTTTTTTTTATATACACAAGTATCGAATTCGTTATGCTTCATGCATAATCTACACCTAGGGAGAATTATGATTAGTAAGTACTGCGTCGGCCACGATTCGAATCATATTCCGACTCAAACCGTCAGAGAGTAACTGACAATTTATCACTTGGTAGTTATAATTCCCCTTGGATTTCAGTTACTCCCACAGCACAGTGAATGCGATGCTAAACGGTATCTCTGGGTAAATGTTTATGAATCAGTTATAATATGAAGGAAATTTCTAGCCTAAATTTCAAAATTTTCCCAAATTGGAAGACGGATATGTAAAGGACAAGAAAATTAGTTTAAGGAGAATGTCATTGCCTAAAACATGTGATAGAGAGCAAAACGGTATGAAATGAGGGCATGAAATTAAACAGAAGTGACTGTAGGAAACTGTGAGGATGACAAAGGTAGGAAGTGAGGTTGTCACAAAAAATTCATTGATAAACGACCATCATTTACTGTGGAATTATTTTGGGATGAGCATTGTCTTTTAAATTTATATATATTATATATATATATATATATGATATATATATATAAAAAAAAATAAAGTATATATATATATGATATATATATATATATATATATTAATATATAAATAATATATATATGTATATATATATATATATATATATATATATATATATATATAATAATATATTATATATTATATATATAAATCCGAACTACAAATGTTTCCTTTAATATCTAATTCTCTCTTTTACCTCGGAATTTAATATATTTTCATTATATGTTTTAACCGGAGGGGGTAATTTTTATTAGCGATAATGTTAAACATATATGAAAATATATTAAATTCGAGGTAGGAAGAACCGAGGGGGTTTTAGAGAAAGAATTAGATATTAAAGGACATTTGTAGTTCGATATTTGTATATGAATCACGGTAATGTGATATGACTGATATAATTATTATAGTATATAATATTATATATTATTAATATATATATTATATTATATAATAGTTACTTATTAAATATATATATGTAATGTATAATATATAGGTATAGTATATATATACTAGTATAATAATATAATATATATAACATATTATAATATACTATAGTATATTATATAATATATAATATAATATATATATTATATATATATATATAACTATATATATATATTAATATATATATATAATGTTTAATATATACACATATATATAATATATATATATATATAATATAATAATATTATTATATAATATACATATTTATTTGATATATATATATATATATATATTAATATTATTAATAATATATATATATATTAGTATATATTACTAATGTACTGTATGTATATATAATATATTAATATATTTATTATATATATATATATTATATTATATATATATATACTATATATTATGTATAATATGTAATAATTATAATATTATATATACTAATATATATAATTATATGTATATGTATAATATATATAGTATATATACCTATATTATATATTATATATTATATGTATATATATATTAATATATTATTATATATATATATTATATATATTATACTATATATATATAGTAAAATTCTTTTTTTATAAAATAAAAATATGGTAAAGCCCGTAAAGTTTTACTTCTTTTATAAGGAATAATGCTGACGGAATAAAGCAGAGTTACCAATTTTTCTTTTTTACAATATGGCTGTAAAACCGTTCAAATAAATGCTTTGTCATTCCAGTCCCTTTACGTATGACGACGAAAGGCGACCTCAAAGTCACAGAGGGAAATCAGGCTGAAAAACAAAATTGCCGCTCGTCTGTCACCCGAGCAGAAATATTGGAAACGCTTAAGGCTTTCCCATCTCTTCAGATGAACCCAGTGAAAGGACAAAAGACTGCGAGCTAACACTTTCATATCGCAAGAATTGCCGCGTGTCTCCAAGTTTGTTTTTTCTTTTGCTTTCACTTTCTTTTTATGAATTCAAGTAATATCGCAAACATTGCGCTTCCGAGAAAAGATATTGCTTTTCTTGCTCCTGAAATGTTTGTTTCCCAGCTTAATCTTTCAAAGTCTCACGATTGCATTGCACTGTGGATTTTAGATTCTTATAAGAAAAACAGTGCTTGAAGACAGAATTTTGCTTGTTGGTTAACGGCCAAAAAAACAGTTACCATTATATTAGGCAACATTATTACCAACTTACCATTCTAACTACTCTTCTTCCATTTGTGCTCACCAAAGCAACGGTCGCATTTGGAATACGAGAGTGGTTATACCCATGTAAACCAACAAAAATTAGTTTGCGTCTAAATCTTTGTAATTAGATATTATTAAATTTACAAGATACTGATAACTCACACACACCCGCCGAGGTAGTAACGATACAACCTCTTGTAATTCAAAAGTGCCGGTGGTTTGGGATAATACTATAATGAGTCGCAATAATAATAATACTCTTCGTAGTAGCCATGATTCCCATGACAAAAGTACTACAGAAGATGGATGCCGGGTACCAACTCAAGAAAAGAGGCAACAGAATCAACCACCTGATGTTCATGGACGACATCAAGCTGTATGGTAAGAGCATCAAGGAAATAGATACCCTAATCCAGACTGTAAGGATTGTATCTGGGGACATCAGGATGGAGTTTGGAATAGAAAAATGCGCCTTAGTCAACATACAAAAAGGCAAAGTAACGAGAACTGAAGGGATAAAGCTACCAGATGGGAGCAACATCAAACACATAGATGAGACAGGATACAAATACCTGGGAATAATGGAAGGAGGGGATATAAAACACCAAGAGATGAAGGACACGATCAGGAAAGAATATATGCAAAGACTCAAGGCGATACTCAAGTCAAAACTCAACGCTGGAAATATGATAAAAGCCATAAACACATGGCCAGTGCCAGTAATCAGATACAGCGCAGGAATAGAGGAATGGACAAAGGCAGAACTCCGCAGCATAGATCAGAAAACCAGGAAACATATGACAATACACAAAGCACTACACCTAAGAGAAAATACGGACAGACTATACATAACACGAAAGGAAGGAGGGAGAGGACTACTAAGTATAGAGGACTGCGTCAACTTCGAAAACAGAGCACTGGGGCAATATCTGAAAACCAGTGAAGACGAGTGGCTCAAGATTGCATGGGAAGAAGGACTAATAAAAGTAGACGAAGACCCACAAATATACAGAGAAAGGAGAATAACAGACAGAACAGAGGACTGGCACAACAAACCAATGCACGGACAATACATGAGACAGACTAAAGAACTAGCCAGCGATGACACATGGCAATGGCTACAGAGGGGAGAGCTCAAGAAGGAAACTGAAGGAATGATAACAGCGGCACAAGATCAGGCCCTAAGAACCAGATATATCCAAAGAACGATAGACGGAAATAACATCTCTCCCATATGTAGGAAGTGCAATTCGAAAAATGAAACCATAAACCACATAGCAAGCGAATGCCCGGCACTTGCACAGAACCAGTACAAAAAGAGGCATGATTCAGTGGCAAAAGCCCTCCACTGGAGCCTGTGCAAGAAACATCAGCTACCTTGCAGTAATAAGTGGTACGAGCACCAACCTGAGGGAGTGATAGAAAACGATCAGGCAAAGATCCTCTGGGACTATGGTATCAGAACGGATAGGGTGATACGTGCAAACAGACCAGACGTGACGTTGATTGACAAAGTCAAGAAGAAAGTATCACTCATTGATGTCGCAATACCATGGGACACTAGAGTTGAAGAGAAAGAGAGGGAAAAAATGGATAAGTATCAAGATCTGAAAATAGAAATAAGAAGGATATGGGATATGCCGGTGGAAATCGTACCCATAATCATAGGAGCACTAGGCACGATCCCAAGATCCCTGAAAAGGAATCTAGAAAAACTAGAGGCTGAAGTAGCTCCAGGACTCATGCAGAAGAGTGTGATCCTGGAAACGGCACACATAGTAAGGAAAGTGATGGACTCCTAAGGAGGCAGGATGCAACCCGGAACCCCACACTATAAATACCACCCAGTCGAATTGGAGGACTGTGATAGAGAAAAAAAAATAAATAATAATAATATTAATAATAATAATAATAATAATAATAAAATAATAATATCCATAGAAAAATAACATGGACACAAATAATAATAAAAAAGTTAAAAATAATTTTGCCTATTTAAATGTAAGGGTATCATATCACTATTAAAATTTCTAGTACACATTATCTAGTATTCATTAAGTGAAAAGTCCGCGTAATATCTTGTATTTGAAAAGGTTATATTAATGACATGGGAATCCCGCCCCATATTCTGTGAGTGTGTGTGTGTGTGTCTATATCAAGGCCGACAACGGAAGCACTAATGACGGTTCTGGTGGCTTGGTTTAGTATTCCAGTTATAGCTAGGTTTAAGAGAACAGAGGACCTTAATTAATACTTATATCTCGAGTGGCATTTTTTCTGCCTATATTAGATGTAGAGAGGAAATGGATGCACTTTAAATCTGTCTTCCCCCACTGAATTAACGATAAAAACGCGTGATTACTGTGTAGAGATTCGTGCAGATAATTCTGTGTTTTACTGTCATTATCCTGCATCATTATTTTAGAGTTCCCACGCAGATCCAGTGGTTTCCATCGGGATATTCTCTTTTGACATTTCCTTTTTATTTTACGATATATTTCAGGTCAATAAATAAAAGGAATTTATACTGAAGTTAAAAAAAATAAAACTGATAATTTGCCAAAACTCTTAAAAAAAAACTCTGTCAAAAACTTCTGACATAAAAAAAGAAAATGTATATTTCCACGAGCAAAATATTACTTAAATACCTTCACTTCAACCGCGGAAGAGTTCGGATTATTTAAATATGAAAAGAGAAAGTCTTTCGTTTTTGTTTCAGTAATTATTCAAGATATTAAAATCAGCTGAAGATATATGTTACGAAGCAATGAGAAGAAATCCTAACCGATCTGTTTATAGAGTGTAGATGATGAATAGGAAACTTGAGTGGAAGAAATCATTTGCTTCTATATATTTTATCACCTAGTATGAGAACATATATTACGTATACCTTACATATAAAAATTAGTGCTTGTATGGTTGAGCGCTATAGACATCCGAACCGACTGACTAATCTAGACGAAATTTGGCATGCAGCCATCATTTGACCCAACTTAGGTTTCAAACGTACCCACCCTCCTTCCCCTCTTCCCTCAGTAACGTATATGGTAAAAAGACTCTACGGGTTTATCATACCGCATTTCATGTGTTTAGGACCATAGAAATATATTATTGAAAATGCTTTTCAGTCACCACAGTAATTCCTGGATAAAAAGAAAAGACAGAGCAGTAATATTTGGATAGTAATATTTGAGCAGCCGCCACAGTAATATCTGGCTAAAAGGGACAATCACCACACTTAAACCTGGATAAAAGGGACGGAGAGCGCAGTAAAACCTGGTTAAAGGCGACAGAGCACAGTAATACCTGGATAAAAAGGACAGTCACTATAGTAATAACTGGATAAAAGGGACAGTGACAATAGTAATACTTGCATAAAAGGACAGTCACCACAGTAATACCTGGATAAAAAGGAAAGTCACGCCACTATTACAGACTCTCTCTCTCTCTCTCTCTCTCTCTCATAATATCACTGGACTAATATTAGATCAACATGCTTAAATTCTCGACATCCGCCAACACGAATCAATTTCGAATCAAATTTCTCTATTGAAGTTTACAATCGACATCGATTCCACCTCGACACAAGCACCTACACTGCCTACTTATATGTGTGCTATATTTGTCCAACATTTCATCAAAGCTACATAACCATAAGGAAACGGTAATTCTGTTGTAGATTCAGGATATAACGTCAATGATATAACAAGGATCAGTGTAAATAAACCGGCCTTTAAGTAGAACCAATAATTATCTCAAAGAGCGAGCTTCATCTCTGTATCTTCTGGTTGTTCCATTGTACTTTAGCCGCCGTACCATTGGACAAAAATTTTCAACAAAACATTCTTTATAATATCTACGTTATTGTTATGATAAAACAGAGATGGAGCGGATTTATTAATGAAGCAACCAGGAAAAATGTCAAATACAAGCCTCTAAATACATGAACATTTTAGGAAGAAAAATATATAAAAGATTTAAGTTGCTATAATTAATCCAAAATGCAGCAAGAAGCACAAAGGTCTGTGAAAAAAAACAAAAAAACATTCAACTAAAGATATGACAAAAATATATTAAAAACATAACCATAATTATTAGCATGGACTCCAGCGCTGAATAATTTTGATATCCAGAACAAACAGAATGGAGAGGCTGTAGGTCGATATCTGGTACGAGTAAATGGTATTTTGTACCTAATTGAATTCTAATATTTTTATCGATATTTGATCTTATCCAAAACGACATATTCTCAAGGCATGAGTAGTTTATGATAAAAAGCTATGTATAATGGAATGTCTTCAAATGCATAAATAATTAAAATCATTTCGGCATGCTATATGTTTGTTTGGTGTTTTAACGTTGCATGGAACCAGTAGTTATTCAGCAACGGGACCAACGGCTTTACGTGACTTCCGAACCACGTAGAGAGTGAACTTCTATCACCAGAAATACACATCTCTGACCCCTCAGTGGAATGGTCGAGAATCGAACTCGCGGCCACCGAGGTAGCAGGTGAAGACCATACCAACCGAGCCACTGAGGCGCTTGTCAGAAAATACGTAAAATAGAAACTTTAGTCGTCTATTTCCAACAACCGAAAGCAATGAATACATTCATCATAAGACATGGCAACTTTCGACTTCTGGAGGGAAGAGTTTCGCAACTCCATCCATTATCACGACCTTCTCCTGCAGCAGCTAACGAGCGCACCCAACGCATCCTTATCACTAACCTAAATTTTTCACCGAAATTTTATGATTCCATCTCTAGGCTCCCTTGATATATTACTCCAAGACATAAACTTTACCGGGGAAATTCTCTATTCTTCTTTGAATTCTTCCTCACACCTCTTGACAGATTTGTCTTGGACTCCATTAGTGTTTTCACAAGATTGTGATTTTTTTATCTCCTCTTGTATATTCATCAACTTCGTAGTTTGGCCGTTAATAATTTTGTACAGACATTGGAAAATCAATTCATTCCTACTTAAAACTGAAGATTCCTTTCAATATAATGGCAGCCAGAGAAATTCATGGTTCGCGGATAGAAAAGCAAATTATAAATCTTCGTTTTCATAGATAGCTCAATAGGAAAAAGAGAATGCTCCATCTCTATGCTGATAAGTTTTTTATGTAGGTGTAGAGGCAGATAATGATAGTGCAGGCTCTCTTGGCTTAAAAAATGGTAAATTAAATAATGGATAAACTGAATTGGATTTAGACATCGAAATTTCATGCGAGAGTATTACAACACGTAAATAAAGTACGATCTGTTTTGCAATACTGACATGAATCATGACGATTAAGCTACGTAACAAAAATATTCAAGAACAAATCTATTCCAAAAAAAATCATAACTGCGAAAATGAGAAATTACGAGAATATATATATATATATATATATATATATATAATATATATATATATATATATTATATAAATAAGTATATATTATAATATAAATTATATATAATATTATATTATAATATGTATGTATATTAAATTATATATATATATATATTATATATATAATAATATAATATATAAATGTATATATAATATAATATTTATATATATATTATATATATATAATATTATAAATAAATATAAAAATATATATTATACTATTATATAGTATATAAAATATATTTTATTATTAATTAAATAATATATTTATTATATATATTATGTATATATATAATATAATAAATATATT
>NC_087210.1:62004442-62006942 GCF_015104395.2 Macrobrachium nipponense
AAATACCTTCTGTGGTATGCATCAGCTTTATAGAATTCACACGATAAAAAAATGAAATCATTTACATTCATTTACCAGATAATTATATACATATATATATATATATATATATATATATATATATATATATATATAGATAGATAGATATATATATACACACACACACACACACACACATATATATATATATATATATATATATATATATATATATATATATATATATATATATATGTGTGTGTGTGTGTGTGTGTGTGTGTGTGTGTGTGTGTGTGTTGTGTGTGTATGCCATCAGCTTTATAGAATTCACGCGATAAAGAAATGGAATTTTTTACATTCATTTACCGGATATTTTATATATATATATATATATATATATATATACACACGTATATAGTACAAATATTTATATGTGTATATGTGTATTTGGGATGCATTGCCGTTATTACTTGCTAATGGCATCGCAAGTACATCTGAATCACTACAAGATGCAATATTAGTCGTGCAAGAACCTCATATAACTAACAAATTTACTGATGTACCGAATTTTGATTTAAGTATCTCCTGCAATGGAAATCGTAAACATAGACAGACGAATAAAGGAAATTTAAAGCTCAATTAGTCGAGCTAAATTAAGGGTGATTTCCGGAATTGTAGGCAACTACATATTCAGAGGTTGCAGTGATTTCCTTCTAACTGTTACTTATAATGAATCTACATAAAAGTGTGTAACTTATAGAACATTTCTCTAAATAAACTTTACTGTATCATTTTCCTTGTAAAAAATAACTATCATGTGATTTGATAAAATATATGAAAACTCATTTTTTCTTTCATAACGGTGCGTTCAACTGCAGTTTTGGCGACTTGTTTTGCATTCAATGGCCGGGTCACATCTCGACAGATAACAAAGCTTTTTTTCTATATTTTGTTTCTTTTTTTTCTCTCTCTCTGACACTCCAGCATCACTTTTCCTTTTCTATTTCACCCACCTGCACCATGCTCTGTTGACGTTTTAAGTTACATCCTTTCCCACGTCAAAAATTCTGTTTCTTTTGCAAACCCAGCTGTCCTTTTTTTGAACGATCGTAGAGTTGTTTCGATCATAAAAGGAAATATTTTGGAATTCCGTTGTGTTTTTTATTGGTAAGGTTATTACAAACGTGAGATGACTGAACAGCGAATGAATGATAATGTTGCCTCGAAAATAAGACGAGTTACTATTGTCTTTGGAAATACGGATAAACGTGTTTCTCCCTTCAAGAGTGCATTTCCGCGCGAGCGTACTGTGCGTGTGTGTGTGTGTGTGTGTGTTTTAGTATTTATTTGACGAAGGTGAAAGCGTGATCCAAGCTCTTGAACGAGGAGAAGGGTCCTCTGTTTCTTTAAATATTCATTATCAAAGCTTGTACCTTAAAGTAGGTTAAGGGCTGCTCTAAGCAAAAATTATGTATATGCTTAAACAGACTCATTATACAAATGTAAACTGATTTCTACAATAATAACTTTGTAAATCATACTATGACAATATATACGATATTTGCTTGGGAATGGATAACAAGTACTTAGATAACTTGAACATGGCAGGGATTATTTTAAAGCGATTAATTAATATCAGTTGCCTAACATGTCCGCGTAAATCAACAAAAATGGCTCCTAATAAAAACGAATGAGATCAATGAAAACTTCAAAGGATTCCAGAGAATGAAACCATCACCTGATTAAACGAGGTATGAAAAAAAAACGATAACAGAATATCGTGTTTTAACGTTTATTCTCTCTCTCTCTCTCTCTCTCTCTCTCTCTCTCTCTCTCTCTCTCTCTCTCATTGAGGAGGTCAGCTTAACTTTTAAATAATAGCAACCTCAAACATTAGCAATTTCAATGTTCAGCCGGTATTATACATAAAATAAATAGACCATCATATTGCTAAAGAGTTTAATTATTGCAGTTGATAAAAAACTGCAGATGATCCTATACAGTTATATATTCAGGTGGTCAAAATATGAAAACAAATAGATCCTTTTATGTTATTGCCATCTCTACGATTTTAGTGACACGGACACTTTTATGTTATATTCATTAGCATTTTTCTCGCTTAAAACAAAACTCTGATTTATTGTAGCCGAGTCTATAATAAAATCGTATTCGCAAAATAATTTTTGGTTATACTTAATGATTTTTTCCGCTAAGACCTCAGCAGGAAAGAGGAGTTCTATGCATTGCTCTATATTTAAAAAATCCAAACGGTTAAATCCTTTCCTATCTACTGAAAGTTTGTTGAGCTTGACTATCGAAAATTCATATAGTTTGTATCAAAGAATTTATTCAGTGTGTTAATATGAGATAACAATTTCATTTACGAAAACAATTTTTCTCTCTCTTCTAATGTACTGACGACATGAAAAACTAAACTTTATTTTCTTGTTCCACTTTCTGTTATTCGGAATCATTTTTTTTTTATTGATAAAGCTAAGTAACTTACTTGACCTATAGGGTA